>NW_027175233.1:657500-837843 GCF_028021215.1 Eschrichtius robustus
GACTTCTTTGTAGCGCTGATTTGCCTTTCCAGGTTGCTTGGTTGGCCAAAAAGGGCGTATGCGTTTTTTCCTGAATATATTCAGGAAAAAACGCATACGCCCTTTTTGGCCAAGGGCATCATTGTCGACGTTTTGCCGCTTTTCATGTGCTTTAAAGGCGATTCGTATCTACCTCCTGAAATCTGTTTCCTGCAATTCTGCCTTGCTTTCAAATCCTCTTCGTTGCCTTCCCTCAATATATCTGTGGATGAGAGTTATCATTTATAACTCTGCGGGTTTGTGAATTGCAGTTTCCCTGAGGTCCATTTTTCAACTGTCTTTTTTGGGAGCTGGCCGCAAAAGCGCGGGATTGCCTCAGGCCCTATTCTGCTTCTGGGCAGCAGGCTGAGCCTGTGGTTAATTCTTCTTCCTGTTGGGAAAATAGAGTGACCTGTGCCTGTCCCAACACCTAGATCTATTCTCTCATTGGTTGCCCCTCTTCCCGTTCATCCTCAGGACAAATTGCAACCTGTAGGGAACAGGAGGATAAGGTGCTGATTCTCCAAGTAGGGAGATTGCTAGTAAAGTAGCTGGAATGGCGAAACCGAGCACAAGGAGATGAGAAATGAGGTGCGTTTTAGAAACCTTTCAAAATCACACGGTGTACCATCTTCTGGGTTTCTCATGCATGTTTTCGATGTAGGAAGATGCCCTTGAACCTGGAGATTTGGGACCCATGGGATGGGTACCACGCAGTATTACTTTAAAGGGTCTGCGTTTTCTCACCCAACCTCACCCAACCTCTCAGCCCCAAGAGTGTCCACCCTTATGTCTCATCCAGCTGTGGGTCTAGATATGGTCAATCCAGGTTGCATCACAGCCTCTGAACGAATTTTGTAAGAATTTCTCTCTCTTTCACTGTCTTTGTTTTATGGGTTTTTAAAAGTAATTTATTTTTATAATGGGGTTTAGCTGCCTTTCATGGCTGTGTTTATGCGGCTTTACACCCACTTGACACACTTCCAGACAGATATCAATACATAGGTTTTAAGATTCTTACTAGTCACATATATTCTTGTGCGGGGAATAGGGGGTGTTGAGTCCAGTTCACTGAGCAAGGAGTAGGTCTTGTCTATTACATATTGGGTGTATGGAACGGTATCTGAGCAAATTTGAAACCCTTGTTTTATGCATCACCCCACCTCACCTTTCCTGTTAAGCAGCTATAGTGTGTTTTCTAAACGTGTGACTCTGTTCTGTTTTGTAATTCAGTTCAAGTGTAGCGGTTTTTACATTCCCTCTATAAGTGATAGCTTATGATAAGTGTCTTTTTCTGTGTGACTTATTTCACTTAGAATCGTCGTACCTAACTCCACTCATCTTGCTTCTACTAGCCTTATAACATTGATTTCATGTCTGAGTGATATTCCATTGTACATAAGGACCACAACTTCTTTATCCATTTTTCTCTTTCCTGGGATATTTAAGGTGTCATGAAGTGGAGGTTCTTGTCAACAGAGCAGCCCTAAACTTTCCGGTGCCTGTGTCTTGCTGATTTTTAGTTTTTCCAATTTATACGCCCATGAGTGGACGTGCCCTATGCTCCCTAAGCTGTTTTTTTTCCATGTTTCAGGACACAACGTACACTTCTCCAGAGTGGCTGTTGGCAATTTACATCCCGCCCATCAGTGTAGCAAGGCTGCCATTTCTCCATGGCCTGTCCTGCATTTCTGGTTTTGACACTTTTTGCAGCATGGCCCTTTTCACCGATGGGAAGCGAGACTTCTTTGTAGCGCTGATTTGCCTTTCCAGGTTGCTTGGTTGGCCAAAAAGGGCGTATGCGTTTTTTCCTGAATATATTCAGGAAAAAACGCATACGCCCTTTTTGGCCAAGGGCATCATTGTCGAACTTTTGCCGCTTTTCATGTGCTTTAAAGGCGATTCGTATCTACCTCCTGAAATCTGTTTCCTGCAATTCTGCCTTGCTTTCAAATCCTCTTCGTTGCCTTCCCTCAATATATCTGTGGATGAGAGTTATCATTTATAACTCTGCGGGTTTGTGAATTGCAGTTTCCCTGAGCTCCATTTTTCAAATGTCTTTTTTGGGAGCTGGCCGCAAAAGCGCGGGATTGCCTCAGGCCCTATTCTGCTTCTGGGCAGCAGGCTGAGCCTGTGGTTAATTCTTCTTCCTGTTGGGAAAATAGAGTGACCTGTGCCTGTCCCAACACCTAGATCTATTCTCTCATTGGTTGCCCCTCTTCCCGTTCATCCTCAGGACAAATTGCAACCTGTAGGGAACAGGAGGATAAGGTGCTGATTCTCCAAGTAGGGAGATTGCTAGTAAAGTAGCTGGAATGGCGAAACCGAGCACAAGGAGATGAGAAATGAGGTGCGTTTTAGAAACCTTTCAAAATCACACGGTGTACCATCTTCTGGGTTTCTCATGCATGTTTTCGATGTAGGAAGATGCCCTTGAACCTGGAGATTTGGGACCCATGGGATGGGTACCACGCAGTATTACTTTAAAGGGTCTGCGTTTTCTCACCCAACCTCACCCAACCTCTCAGCCCCAAGAGTGTCCACCCTTATGTCTCATCCAGCTGTGGGTCTAGATATGGTCAATCCAGGTTGCATCACAGCCTCTGAACGAATTTTGTAAGAATTTCTCTCTCTTTCACTGTCTTTGTTTTATGGGTTTTTAAAAGTAATTTATTTTTATAATGGGGTTTAGCTGCCTTTCATGGCTGTGTTTATGCGGCTTTACACCCACTTGACACACTTCCAGACAGATATCAATACATAGGTTTTAAGATTCTTACTAGTCACATATATTCTTGTGCGGGGAATAGGGGGTGTTGAGTCCAGTTCACTGAGCAAGGAGTAGGTCTTGTCTATTACATATTGGGTGTATGGAACGGTATCTGAGCAAATTTGAAACCCTTGTTTTATGCATCACCCCACCTCACCTTTCCTGTTAAGCAGCTATAGTGTGTTTTCTAAACGTGTGACTCTGTTCTGTTTTGTAATTCAGTTCAAGTGTAGCGGTTTTTACATTCCCTCTATAAGTGATAGCTTATGATAAGTGTCTTTTTCTGTGTGACTTATTTCACTTAGAATCGTCGTACCTAACTCCACTCATCTTGCTTCTACTAGCCTTATAACATTGATTTCATGTCTGAGTGATATTCCATTGTACATAAGGACCACAACTTCTTTATCCATTTTTCTCTTTCCTGGGATATTTAAGGTGTCATGAAGTGGAGGTTCTTGTCAACAGAGCAGCCCTAAACTTTCCGGTGCCTGTGTCTTGCTGATTTTTAGTTTTTCCAATTTATACGCCCATGAGTGGACGTGCCCTATGCTCCCTAAGCTGTTTTTTTTCCATGTTTCAGGACACAACGTACACTTCTCCAGAGTGGCTGTTGGCAATTTACATCCCGCCCATCAGTGTAGCAAGGCTGCCATTTCTCCATGGCCTGTCCTGCATTTCTGGTTTTGACACTTTTTGCAGCATGGCCCTTTTGACCGAAGGGAAGCGAGACTTCTTTGTAGCGCTGATTTGCCTTTCCAGGTTGCTTGGTTGGCCAAAAAGGGCGTATGCGTTTTTTCCTGAATATATTCAGGAAAAAACGCATACGCCCTTTTTGGCCAAGGGCATCATTGTCGACGTTTTGCCGCTTTTCATGTGCTTTCAAGGCGATTCGTATCTACCTCCTGAAATCTGTTTCCTGCAATTCTGCCTTGCTTTCAAATCCTCTTCGTTGCCTTCCCTCAATATATCTGTGGATGAGAGTTATCATTTATAACTCTGCGGGTTTGTGAATTGCAGTTTCCCTGAGGTCCATTTTTCAACTGTCTTTTTTGGGAGCTGGCCGCAAAAGCGCGGGATTGCCTCAGGCCCTATTCTGCTTCTGGGCGGCAGGCTGAGCCTGTGGTTAATTCTTCTTCCTTTTGGGAAAATAGAGTGACCTGTGCCTGTCCCAACACCTAGATCTAGTCTCTCATTGGTTGCCCCTCTTCCCGTTCATCCTCAGGACAAATTGCAACCTGTAGGGAACAGGAGGTTAAAGGTGCTGATTCTCCAAGTAGGGAGATTGCTAGTAAAGTAGCTGGAATGGCGAAACCGAGCACAAGGAGATGAGAAATGAGGTGCGTTTTAGAAACCTTTCAAAATCACACGGTGTACCATCTTCTGGGGTTCTCATGCATGTTTTCGATGTAGGAAGATTCCCTTGAAACTGGAGATTTGGGACCCATGGGATGGGTACCACGCAGTATTACTTTAAAGGGTCTGCGTTTGCTCACCCAACCTCACCCAACCTCTCAGCCCCAAGAGTGTCCACCCTTATGTCTCATCCAGCTGTGGGTCTAGATATGGTCAATCCAGGTTGCATCAGAGCCTCTGAACGAATTTTGTAAGAATTTCTCTCTCTTTCACTGTCTTTGTTTTACGGGTTTTTAAAAGTAATTTATTTTTATAATGGGGTTTAGCTGCTTTTCATGGCTGTGTTTATGGGGCTTTACACCCACTTGACTCACTTCCAGACAGATATCAATACATAGGTTTTAAGATTCTTACTAGTCACATATATTCTTGTGCGGTGAATAGGGGGTGTTGAGTCCAGTTCACTGAGCAAGGAGTAGGTCTTGTCTATTACATATTGGGTGTATGGAACGGTATGTGAGCGAATTTGAAACCCTTGTTTTATGCATCACCCCACCTCACCTTTCCTGTTAAGCAGCTATAGTGTGTTTTCTAAACGTGTGACTCTGTTCTGTTTTGTAATTCAGTTCAAGTGTAGCGGTTTTTACATTCCCTCTATAAGTGATAGCTTATGATAAGTGTCTTTTTCTGTGTGACTTATTTCACTTAGAATCGTCGTACCTAACTCCACTCATCTTGCTTCTACTAGCCTTATAACATTGATTTCATGTCTGAGTGATATTCCATTGTACATAAGGACCACAACTTCTTTATCCATTTTTCTCTTTCCTGGGATATTTAAGGTGTCATGAAGTGGAGGTTCTTGTCAACAGAGCAGCCCTAAACTTTCCGGTGCCTGTGTCTTGCTGATTTTTAGTTTTTCCAATTTATACGCCTATGAGTGGACGTGCCCTATGCTCCCTAAGCTGTTTTTTTTCCATGTTTCAGGACACAACGTACACTTCTCCAGAGTGGCTGTTGGCAATTTACATCCCGCCCATCAGTGTAGCAAGGCTGCCATTTCTCCATGGCCTGTCCTGGATTTCTGGGTTTGACACTTTTTCCAGCATGGCCCTTTTGACCGATGGGAAGCGAGACTTCTTTGTAGCGCTGATTTGCCTTTCCAGGTTGCTTGGTTGGCCAAAAAGGGCGTATGCGTTTTTTCCTGAATATATTCAGGAAAAAACGCATACGCCCTTTTTGGCCAAGGGCATCATTGTCGAACTTTTGCCGCTTTTCATGTGCTTTAAAGGCGATTCGTATCTACCTCCTGAAATCTGTTTCCTGCAATTCTGCCTTGCTTTCAAATCCTCTTCGTTGCCTTCCCTCAATATATCTGTGGATGAGAGTTATCATTTATAACTCTGCGGGTTTGTGAATTGCAGTTTCCCTGAGCTCCATTTTTCAACTGTCTTTTTTGGGAGCTGGCCGCAAAAGCGCGGGATTGCCTCAGGCCCTATTCTGCTTCTGGGCGGCAGGCTGAGCCTGTGGTTAATTCTTCTTCCTGTTGGGAAAATAGAGTGACCTGTGCCTGTCCCAAAACCTAGATCTAGTCTCTCATTGGTTGCCCCTCTTCCCGTTCATCCTCAGGACAAATTGCAACCTGTAGGGAACAGGAGGTTAAAGGTGCTGATTCTCCAAGTAGGGAGATTGCTAGTAAAGTAGCTGGACTGGCGAAACCGAGCACAAGGAGATGAGAAATGAGGTGCGTTTTAGAAACCTTTCAAAATCACACGGTGTACCATCTTCTGGGTTTCTCATGCATGTTTTCGATGTAGGAAGATGCCCTTGAACCTGGAGATTTGGGACCCATGGGATGGGTACCACGCAGTATTACTTTAAAGGGTCTGCGTTTGCTCACCCAACCTCACCCAACCTCTCAGCCCCAAGAGTGTCCACCCTTATGTCTCATCCAGCTGTGGGTCTAGATATGGTCAATCCAGGTTGCATCACAGCCTCTAAAAGAATTTTGTAAGAATTTCTCTCTCTTTCACTATCTTTTTTTACGGGTTTTTAAAAGTAATTCATTTTTATAATGGGGTTTAGCTGCTTTTCATGGTTGTGTTTATGCGGCTTTACACCCACTTGACTCACTTCCAGACAGATATCAATACATAGGTTTTAAGATACTTACTAGTCACATATATTCTTGTGCGGTGAATAGGGGGTGTTGAGTCCAGTTCACTGAGCAAGGAGTAGGTCTTGTCTATTATATATTGGGTGTATGGAACGGTATCTGAGCGAATTTGAAACCCTTGTTTTATGCATCACCCCACCTCACCTTTCCCGTTAAGCAGCCATAGTGTGTTTTCTAAACGTGTGACTCTGTTCTGTTTTGTAATTCAGTTCACGTGTAGCGGTTTTTACATTCCCTCTATAAGTGATAGCTTATGATAAGTGTCTTTTTCTGTGTGACTTATTTCACTTAGAATCGTCGTACCTAACTCCACTCATCTTGCTTCTACTAGCCTTATGACATTGATTTCATGTCTGAGTGATATTCAATTGTACATAAGGACCACAACTTCTTTATCCATTTTTCTCTTTCCTGGGATATTTAAGGTGTCATGAAGTGGAGGTTCTTGTCAACAGAGCAGCCCTAAACTTTCCGGTGCCTGTGTCTTGCTGATTTTTAGTTTTTCCAATTTATACGCCCATGAGTGGACGTGCCCTATGCTCCCTAAGCTGTTTTTTTTCGATGTTTCAGGACACAACGTACACTTCTCCAGAGTGGCTGTTGGCAATTTACATCCCGCCCATCAGTGTAGCAAGGCTGCCATTTCTCCATTGCCTGTCCTGCATTTCTGGTTTTGACACTTTTTGCAGCATGGCCCTTTTCACCGATGGGAAGCGAGACTTCTTTGTAGCGCTGATTTGCCTTTCCAGGTTGCTTGGTTGGCCAAAAAGGGCGTATGCGTTTTTTCCTGAATATAATCAGGAAAAAACGCATACGCCCTTTTTGGCCAAGGGCATCATTGTCGACGTTTTGCCGCTTTTCATGTGCTTTAAAGGCGATTCGTATCTACCTCCTGAAATCTGTTTCCTGCAATTCTGCCTTGCTTTCAAATCCTCTTCGTTGCCTTCCCTCAATATATTTGTGGACGAGAGTTATCATTTATAACTCTGAGGTTTTTGAATTGCAGTTTCCCTGAGCTCCATTTTTCAACTGTCTTTTTTGGGAGCTGGCCGCAAAAGCGCGGGATTGCCTCAGGCCCTATTCTGCTTCTGGGCGGCAGGCTGAGCCTGTGGTTAATTCTTCTTCCTGATGGGAAAATAGAGTGACCTGTGCCTGTCCCAACACCTAGATCTAGTCTCTCATTGGTTGCCCCTCTTCCCGTTCATCCTCAGGACAAATTGCAACCTGTAGGGAACAGGAGGTTAAAGGTGCTGATTCTCCAAGTAGGGAGATTGCTAGTAAAGTAGCTGGAATGGCGAAACCGAGCACAAGGAAATGAGAAATGAGGTGCGTTTTAGAAACCTTTCAAAATCACACGGTGTACCATCTTCTGGGTTTCTCATGCATGTTTTCGATGTAGGAAGATGCTCTTGAACCTGGAGATTTGGGACCCATGGGATGGGTACCACGCAGTATTACTTTAAAGGGTCTGCGTTTGCTCACCCAACCTCACCCAACCTCTCAGCCCCAAGCGTGTCCACCCTTATGTCTCATCCAGGTGTGGGTCTAGATATGGTCAATACAGGTTGCATCACAGCCTCTGAACGAATTTTGTAAGTATTTCTCTCTCTTTCACTGTCTTTGTTTTACGGGTTTTTAAAAGTAATTTATTTTTATAATGGGGTTTAGTTGCTTTTCATGGTTGTGTTTATGCGGCTTTACACCCACTTGACTCACTTCCAGACAGATATCAATACATAGGTTTTAAGATTCTTACTAGTCACATATATTCTTGTGCGGGGAATAGGGGGTGTTGAGTACAGTTCACTGAGCAAGGGGTAGGTCTTGTCTATTGCATATTGGGTGTATGGAACGGTATCTGAGCGAATTTGAAACCCTTGTTTTATGCATCACCCCACCTCACCTTCCCCGTTAAGCAGCCATAGTGTGTTTTCTAAACGTGTGACTCTGTTCTGTTTTGTAATTCAGTTCAAGTGTAGCGGTTTTTACATTCCCTCTATAAGTGATAGCTTATGATAAGTGTCTTTTTCTGTGTGACTTATTTCACTTAGAATCGTCGTACCTAAATCCACTCATCTTGCTTCTACTAGCCTTATGACATTGATTTCATGTCTGAGTGATATTCCAATGTACATAAGGACCACAACTTCTTTATACATTTTTCTCTTTCCTGGGATATTTAAGGTGTCATGAAGTGGAGGTTCTTGTCAACAGAGCAGCCCTAAACTTTGGGGTGCCTGTGTCTTGCTGATTTTTAGTTTTCCCAATTTATACGCCCATGAGTGGACGTGCCCTATGCTCCCTAAGGTGAGTTTTTTCGATGTTTCAGGACACACCGTACACTTCTCCAGAGTGGCTGTTGGCAATTTACATCCCACCCATCACCATAGCAAGGCTGCCATTTCTCCATGGCCTGTCCTGCATTTCTGGTTTTGACACTTTTTGCAGCATGGCCCTTTTGACCGATGGGAAGCGAGCCTTCTTTGTAGCGCTGATTTGCCTTTCCAGGTTGCTTGGTTGGCCAAAAAGGGCGTATGCGTGTTTTCCTGAATATACTCAGGAAAAAACGCATAAGCCCTTTTTGGCCAAGGGCATCATTGTCGACGTTTTGCCGCTTTTCATGTGCTTTCAAGGCGATTCGAATCTACCTCCTGAAATCTGTTTCCTGCAATTCTGCCTTGCTTTCAAATCCTCTTCGTTGCCTTCCCTCAATATATCTGTGGATGATAGTTATCATTTATAACTCTGCGGGTTTGTGAATTGCAGTGTCCCTGAGCTCCATTTTTCAACTCGGTTTTTTGGGAGCTGGCCGCAAAAGCGCAGGATTGCCTCAGGCCCTATTCTGCTTCTGGGCTGCAGGCTGAGCCTGTGGTTAATTCTTCTTCCTGTTGGGAAAATAGAGTGACCTGTGCCTGTCCCAACACCTAGATCTAGTCTCTCATTGGTTGCCCCTCTTCCCGTTCATCCTCAGGACAAATTGCAACCTGTAGGGAACAGGAGCTTAAAGGTGCTGATTCTCCAAGTAGGGAGATTGCTAGTAAAGTAGGTGGAAAGGCGAAACCGAGCACAAGGAGTTGAGAAATGAGGTGCGTTTTAGGAACCTTTCCCGATCACACGGTGTACCATCTTCTGGGTTTCTCATGCATGTTTTCGATGTAGGAAGATGCCCTTGAACCTGGAGATTTGGGACCCATGGGATGGGTACCACGCACTATTACTTTAAAGGTTCTGCGTTTGCTCACCCAACCTCACCCAACCTCTCAGCCTCAAGATTGTCCACCCTTATGCCTCATCCAGCTGTGGGTCTAGATATGGTCAATCCAGGTTGCATCACAGCCCCTGAACGAATTTTGTAAAAATTTCTCTCTCTTTCACTGTCTTTGTTATACGGGTTTTTAAAAGTAATTTATTTTTATAATGGGGTTTAGCTGCTTTTCACGGCTGTGTTTATGCGGCTTTACACCCACTTGACTCACTTCCAGACAGATATCAATACATAGGTTTTAAGATTCTTACTAGTCACATATATTCTTGTGCGGTGAATAGGGGGTGTTGAGTCCACTTCACTGAGCAAGGAGTAGGTCTTGTCTATTACATATTGGGTGTATAGATCGGTATCTGAGCGAATTTGAAACCCTTGTTTTATGCATCACCCCACCTCACCTTTCCCGTTAAGCAGCCATAGTGTGTTTTCTAAACGTGTGACTCTGTTCTGTTTTGTAATTCAGTTCAAGTGTAGCGGTTTTTACATTCCCTCTATAAGTGATAGCTTATGATAAGTGTCTTTTTCTGTGTGACTTATTTCACTTAGAATCGTCGTACCTAACTCCACTCATCTTGCTTCTACTAGCCTTATGACATTGATTTCATGTCTGAGTGATATTCCATTGTACATAAGGACCACAACTTCTTTATCCATTTTTCTCTTTCCTGGGATATTTAAGGTGTCATGAAGTGGAGGTTCTTGTCAACAGAGCAGCCCTAAACTTTGGGGTGCCTGTGTCTTGCTGATTTTTAGTTTTCCCAATTTATACGCCCATGAGTGGAAGTGCCCTATGCTCCCTAACCTGTGTTTTTTCGATGTTTCAGGACACACCGTACACTTCTCCAGAGTGCCTCTTGGCAATTTACATCCCGCCCATCAGCGTAGCAAGGCTGCCATTTCTCCATGGCCTGTCCTGCATTTCTGGTTTTTACACTTTTTTCAGCATAGCCCTTATGACCGATGGGAAGCGAGACTTCTTTGTAGCGCTGATTTGCCTTTCCAGGTTGCTTGGTTGGCCAAAAAGGGCGTATGCGTTTTTTCCTGAATATATTCAGGAAAAAACGCATACGCCCTTTTTGACCAAGGGCATCATTGTCGACCTTTTGCCGCTTTTCATGTGCTTTCAAATCGATTTGAATCTACCTCCTGAAATCTGTTTCCTGCAATTCTGCCTTGCTTTCAAATCCTCTTCATTGCCTTCCCTCAATATATTTGTGGACGAGAGTTATCATTTATAACTTTGCAGGTTTGTGAATTGCAGTGCTCATGTGCTCCATTTTTCAACGGGCTTTTTTGGGAGCTGGCCGCAAAAGCGCAGGATTGCTTCAGACCCTCTTCTGGTTCTGTGGGGCAGGCTGAGCCTGTGGTTAATTCTTCTTCCTAATGGGAAAAAAGATTGACCTGTGCCTGTCACAAAACCTAGAGCAAGTCTCTCATTGGTTCCCCCACTTCCCGTTCATTCTCAGGACAAATTGCAACCTGTACAGAACAGGAGGTTAAAGGTGCTGATTCTCCAAGGGGGGAGATTGCTAGTAGAGTGGATGGAATGGCGAACCCGAGCACAAGGAGATGAGAAATGAGGTGCCTTTTAGAAACCTTTCCCAATCAGACGGTGTACCATCTTCTGGGTTTCTAGTACATGTTTTCGATGTAGGTAGATGCCCTTGAACCTGGAGATTTGGGACCCATTGGAAGGGTACCACGCAGTATTACTTTAAAGGGTCTGCATTTGCTCACCCAACCTCACCAAACCTCTCAGCCCCAAGAGTGTCCACCCTTATGTCTCATCTAGCTGTGGGTCTAGATATGGTAAATCCAGGTTGCATCACAGCCCCTGAACGAATTGTGTCAGAATTTCTCTCTCTTTCACTCTCTTTGTTGCATGGGTTTTTAAAAGCAATTGATTTTTATAATGGGCTTTAGCTGCTTTTCACTGCTGTGTTTATGCGGCTTTACACCCACTTGACTCACTTCCAGACAGATATCAATACATAGGTTTTAAGATTCTTACTAGTCAGATATATTCTTGTGCGGTGAATAGTGGGTGTTTAGTCCACTTCACTGAGCAAGGAGTAGGTCTTGTCTAGTACATATTGGGTTTATGGAACGGTATCTGAGCTAATTAGAAACCCTTGTTTTATGCATCACCCCACCTCACCTTTCCCGTTAAGAAGCCATAGTGTGTTTTCAAAATGTGTGACTCTGTTCTGTTTTGTAATTCAGTTCAATGGTAACGGTTTTTACATTCCCTCTATAAGTGATATCTTATAATAAGTGTCTTTTTCTGTGTGACTTATTTCACTTACAATCGTCATACCTAAATCCACTCATCATGCTGCTACTTGCCTTAGGACATTGATTTCATGGCTGAGTGAAATTCCATTGTACATAAGGACCTCAACATCTTTATCCATTTTAATATTTCCTGGGATATTTAAGGAGTCATGAAGTGGAGGTTCTTGTCAACAGAGCAGCCCTAAATTTTGGGGTGCCTGTGTCTTGCTGATTTTTAGTTTTCCCTATTTACACACCCATGAGTGGAAGTGCCCTGTGCTCTCTAAGCAGTGTGTTTTAGATGTTTCAGGACACACCGTACACTTCTCCAGAGTGGCTGTTGGCAATTTACATCCCGCCCATCAGCGTAGCAAGGCTGCCATTTCTCCATGGCCTGTCCTGCATTTCTGGTTTTGACACTTTTTTCAGCACGGCCTTTGAACGATGGGAAGCGAGACTTCATTGTAGCGCTGATTTGCCTTTCCAGGTTGCTTGGTTGGCCAAAAAGGGCGTATGCGTTTTTTCCTGAATATATTCAGGAAAAAACGTATATGCCCTTTTAGGCCAAGGGCATCATTGTCCACGTTTTGCCCCTTTTCATGTGCTTTAAAGGCGATTCGAATCTACCTCCTGATACCTGTTTCCTGCAATTCTGCCTTGCTTTCAAATCCTCTTCATTGCCTTCCCTCAATATATTTGTGTACGAGACTTATCATTTATAACTCTGCAGGTTTGTGAATTGCAGTGTCCCTGAGCTCCATTTTTCAACTGGATTTTTTGGGAGCTGGCCGCAAATGCGCAGGATTGCTTCAGGCCCTATTCTGGTTCCGGGGGGCATGCTGAGCCTGTGGTTAATTCTTCTTCCTGATGGGAAAATAGAGTGACCTGTGCCTGTCACAACACCTAGATCTAGTCTCTCATTGGTTCCCCCTCTTCCCGTTCATCCTCAGGACAAATTGCAACCTGCAGAGAAGAGGAGGTTAAAGGTGCTTATTCCCCAAGTAGGGAGATTCCTAGTAAAGTGGCTGGAAAGGCGAACCCTAGCACAAGGAGATGAGAAATGAGGTGCGTTTCAGAAGCCTTTCCCGATCAGACGGTGTACCATCTTCTGGGTTTCTCATGCATGTTTTCGATGTAGGAAGATGCCCTTGAACCTGGAGATTTGGGACCCATGGGATGGGTACCACGCAGTATTATTTTAAAGGGTCTGCGTTTGCTCACCCAACCTCACCCAAAGTCTCAGCCCCATGAGTGCCCACCTTTATGTCTCAATCACCTGTGGGTCTAGATATGGTCAATCCAGGTTGCATCACAGCCCCTGAACGAATTTTGTAAGAATTTCTCTTTCTTTCCCTGTCTTTGTTTCACGGGTTTTTAAAGGTAATTTATTTTTAAAATGGGGTTTAGCTGCTTTTCACGGCTGTGTTTATGCCACTTTACACTCACTTGACTCTCTTCCAGAGAGAGATCAATACATAGGTTTTCAGATTCTTACTAGTCAGATATATTCTTGTGCGGTGAATAGGGGGTGTTGAGTCCAGTTCACTGAGGAAGGAGTAGGTCTTGTCTATTACATATTTGGTTTATGGAACGGTATCTGAGCTAATTTGAAACCCTTGTTTTATGCATCACCCCACCTCACCTTTCGCGTTAAGCAGCCATAGTGTGTTTTCAAAATGTGTGACTCTGTTCTGTTTTGTAATTCAGTTCAAGGGTATCAGTTTTTACATTCCCTCTCTAAGTGATATCTAATGATAAGTGTGTTTTTCTGTGTGACTTATTTCACTTAGAATCGTCGTACCTAAATCCACTCATCATGCTGCTACTAGCCTTAGGACATTGATTTCATGGCTGAATGATATTCCATTGTACATAAGGACCACAACTTCTCTACCATTTTTTTCATCCCTGGGATATTTAAGATGTACACAAGTGGAGGTTCTTGTAACCAGAGCAGCCCTTTAACTTCTGGGTGCCTGTGTCTTTTTGATTTTTATTTTTCCAATTTATACGCCCATGAATGGATGTGCCCCTTTCTCTCTAGCTGTGTTTTTTAGATGTTTTAGGAAATACCATACCCTTCTCCAGAGTCGCCATTGGCAATTTACATCCCGACCATCAGTGTAACAATGCTCCCTGGCCTCTCCAGTATTTTTTTTTTACACTTTTTTAGGAAGGCACTTTTGACCGATGGGAAGTGAGACTTCTTTGTAGTGCTGAATTTTATTTCCGGCTTGCTTGGTTGGCCAAAGAGGGCCTATGCGTTTTTTCCTGAATTTATTCAGAAAAAAACACATATGCTCTTTTTGGCCTTGTGCATCATTGTCGACGTTTGGCCGCTTTTCATGTGCTTTAGGGGCTATTCGAATCTGACTCCTGAAATCTGTTTCCTGCAATTCTGCCTTCCTTTCCAATCCTGTTCATTGACTTCCCTCAATATAATTTTGGACGATAGTTATAATTTATAACTCTGCAGGTTTGTGAATTGCAGTGCCCCTGACCTCCATTTTTCAACTCGCTTTTTTGGGAGCTGTCCGCAGAACCGCTGGTTTGCTTCTGGCCCTACTCTGGTTCCCGGTGGCAGGCTAAGCCTTTGCTTAATTCTTCTTCCTGATTGGAAAGTAGAGTGACATGTTCCTGTCCGAACATTTAGGGCTTGGCTCTCCTTGTTTCTCCTCCTTCCCCTTCTTCCTTTGGAAAAATTCCAAATTTTGTGCAACTGGATGTTGAAGGTGCTGACATCCTCAAGTGGGGAGATTTTAAGGAAAAAGGCTGGAGGGGTGAACCCAACAACCAGGAAATTAGGAGTTTTTGTGCCTTTTCCAAAATCTCCCTGATCCAACCGTGTTCCATCTTCTGGGTGTCACAGGCATGTTTTAGCTGTAGGAAAGGTCCCGTGTATGTAAGGAGAACACCAGGGATTTTTCCAAATCAGTGTCTCCCCGAACTCCAATCTGGGGAATTTTTAAGCTACTGGTACATGTGTGTTCTTTAAGGGACTTGGGCCTTAGTCAGAGTCCGAACTTTAGATGATTGAAGTCTTCAGGTTCAGAAACGCTCACCATCGGCCTCCTTTAGTTTCCATTTTATCTGTAGTTGATAGATGATGTCGATATAGATATCTATTGTTTTTCAGATTATTTCCCCTTAGGGGTCATTACAAAATATTGAGTATAGTTCCCTGTGTTATACAGTAGTTCCTTGTTGATGATATATTTTATACATAGCAGTGTGTATATGTTAATCTGAAACTGTTAATTTATCCCTCCTCCCACCTTTCCCCTTTGGTAATAAAAAAATATAAGATTTTATACTTCTCAGAAATCTAGGAGCTGAAAGAGAGGTATCATTTTCAATGGAAAATCATTCAAAACAAGGTTGAAACTTCAACCAAGATTATTAGATGTCCATCCTTGGAAAGAAATCACTGCATTTCTCTACTGTTGACCTGACAAATAAGACAAACCCCTCCACTGAACTTGCTTATAATAAAGTGATGGAAATATCAAATGGAAGTGTTAGAAACATCTTATTTTACACGAGCCTTATACACTGCTTTATGTTAATTACAGTTTGGCTCACACATCTGTTCTTTGAAGTTACAATGTTCTCAAATTCTGTTACTGATCCTGCAGAGTGGGTCCCAACAAGGGTCTCCCTGCCCAGTGTCATTGGAGCCAACAGATCGAGACTGACTTTGGTTCAGAAGCAAAGGAAAACTTTATATTTTGATCAGAGAATGGAGAGGTGAGAGTGTGTGCTCCCTTGCGGGTTGTGGGCCGGGCTGCTGTGTAGAGATCCTGGCAGCGTCAGCAGGAGGGAGGGGGTAGAGCTCTCGAGGGCCGGGTTGGCTGGAGCTCAGGCTCTATGTCGCAGAGTCTGCACGGGACCCCACGAGCTGAGGTGTCGGCCCAGCCATTTTGCACTAGGAAATCGGGTCTGAAGTGTCGGGTGTGGGACCTCTGCATGTGGAAACCTAGGAGCAAGTGAAATTAGACAAAGCACAAAGGAAAAAATGGTTAGACTTTATTTTATTGCCCAGATTCTATTTTCATCTCCCAGGAATTTTTCATGGGCTTTGCCAGTGACAAAGCCCTCCTCTGCCTTTTGTCCCATTCCTCATTCTTGGGGTGCTGAGGGTGCATACACCTCTTCTGTAAATGCTTCGTGCTGAGTTGGGTGTCCTCATACCCGGGGCGAGGGGGAGGACTTCTCCCAAGCAGCCTCCATGTGAGGTTGATTGTCCCCAGGCCTCCTCCCTCACTGCTCGTCTGCCTGAGCACCAGCATTGGAAGTTTTATAGATTCTAATGATCTTTAAGGGTCCAGGAAAGAGATGTGCAGAGACGCTGGGGGGGGGGGTGGGCCGTTTTACCCTGCTCCACATTGGTTCGGCCCCCTTAGGCTGACGGTTTCTGCCAGCCTAGATGCTCTGACCAGTAGTCTGCGCTTTCTTCAGTTAGGCCACTGAATTAACGTACAAGCAGCACCAGGTGTCAGAGCCCTGCTTGCTCAACTCCCAGACAGTCCAGGGCCGGTGGTGATCCAGGACCATGATGGCCACTCAGTCAACGGCCTTTTGAAGTAGCCAGGAGTACAGCCGGTCTCATTGGCCGCCGTCACCGCGGTGTCTGTAGGCTTTTCTATGGTGGCAGCGTTATTTACGGTTCCCCTACCAAGTTTATTAGCTCCGCTCTGGGTGCAGTAAGTCCTGTAAGCAATAGTCTGCTCTTTTGGGGCACACTCTTGTTGTTTTCTGAGAGAAGCTCCAGGTCAAGTGATGGTCACACGAGTCGTCATGGGGGCCCATTGCCCCAGGTTGTCTCTCTGGAGGTTGGTGTTGGAGGGCCTCCTCACTCGAGGTCATTGTGCCCACGGAGCAATCCCTGCAACTTCAGGGCATGGTGGGTGGTTAGGATCACCAAGTGGCGTCCTTTTCCCTTAGGAGGGAGCTGGCCTTGTGGGCTGCTGATTTCCAGGTTTTTAGATACCCCCAGTATCCTGGTCGGATGGGGTGGCTGGCCAATGCCTGGAGGGCATTCTTGCATTGTTCCATTTCAAGTGGTCCCAGTTTTTGCACTAATACTCCAAGGGCGATTCGCCTTGGACCAGGAATGTAAAGGTCAAAGGGTTTAGCTAACTTAGGGAGGTCCAGGGCACGGGTCTGAACTGACTGCTCTTTCCATTCTTGAAAGGCCGCTTCTGGATTCTATTCAAAAGGATCATCATCTTTTCCTTTCAGTGTTTCATATAGAGGCCCAGCTATTAGACTGTAGTTAGGGATCCAGATGCAGCAAACCCCGGTCTCCCCAGGAACCCCTAAGCTGTCTTCTAGTTTCAGGAAGGGTGAGGCTGCAAATGGCTTCTTCCCTTTCCTGGGGTGGGCTTCTCCGACCTTCTGAGCGAATGAAGCCCAAGAAGGTCACCTTAGTTTGTGATATTTGAGCCTTTTTCTTGGACACCTTCTATCTTTTATTGGCTAGGTAGTTCAGAGGCCTCCTTAGTCGGGCTGGTGATCAGAATGTCATCTGCATATTGAAGGAGGGTTCCCTTCTCCAGAGGTAGATCTTTTAGGTCTTTAGCTAACGTTTCCCCAAAGATGGTGTGGGAATTTTTGAACCCCTGGGGCAGGACGGCCCAGCAGTATTGTTTTTGTTGTATGTTGAGTCCTGCCACTCACAGCCAAAATTTCTTGTGACTCTGGGACGAATGGAATACAGAAGAAGGCATCATTGAAGTCTAATACAGAATACCATGTCCTGGTGGATGGTAGAATGACCAGCAGGGTGTAGGAATTAGGAACTACTAGATGTATATCCTCTGTGGCTTCACTGACTGTCCTGGCGTCCTCTACCAGGTCCCCAGCAGCCCATGGGGCTCTGGTGGTCAGGCCCCTCCCAGGATATGGAGCTCACCTGGGCAGGTACCCAGCAGCCCACGGGGCTGTGGTGGTTAGGCCCCTCCCAGGATATGGAGCTCACCTGGGCAGGTACCCAGCAGCCCATGGGGCCATCATGGTCAGGCCCCTCCCAGGATATGGAGCTCACCTGGGCAGGTACCCAGCAGCCCACGGGGCTCTCGTGGGCAGGCCCCTCCCTGGATATGGAGCTCCCGTGGACAGGTACCCCGACAGGGCTGGGCACACAGGAACTGTGCACATAGCCCTCATTGCAGAGCACCCCCAGCACACCTGTCACTCAGAGCTGACACAGAGCACCTCAGAGCAGAGCTTGAACTAATAAACAGCAGCTCCAACAGGTCTGTGACCCTAGGCTTCACTCTGTGCGACCTCCCTCTGCCTGGTCTTCCAGGGGCTTCCACAGCAGCCGGGGCACCAGGCCTCTGTCTCCACCCACCACCCCTCCTCTCCCTGACTCCTGGGTTCCTCTCATTAGCAGAGGGTCTTCTTGAAGTTGTCTCCCACTCATGGACCAGATAAAATGATTAGAAAACAAGCCAGGGCTGCCGCCCCTTATCTATCCTGACTCTCGGGACCCTACACCTGTTCCTTGGATCTGGCCGGTGCAGCAAGGCCCATTTTCTGCAAATCTGAGCCCCTGAGGGGCGAGGATTGGCTGACCTGGGCAGCCTGACCCGGCCGGCCAGCCCTTCCCAGGTGTGCCTGGGTTGAGGTCAATATAAACACCCCTCCAGGCAGCAAAAGCTTCTGCAGCTGTGCCTGACGCCATATTCTCTGCCCCATCAGCAGTCTCGGGGTTGGGCTGGTGGGAGGCAGTAGGGCCCACGGCTCTATGAGTGGCCCGTTGTGACTGGGGCTCTACTGGACTTTCTGCAGGAGTTGCCGGGCTGCCACCTGCTAAAGAAGAGGATGTGTCACCCATACTTGCTGCTGGAATTTCTCCCCGGGCAGAGGTAAGGAAGGAAAAAAGCAGTGGGGGCCGGGACAGGAGGGGTACCTCAGGCAGGGAAATGGAAAGTTTCCAGACGAGCGCCCGGGGCCAGGACCATCCTGGCTGGCCTGCAGGCACCAAGTCGGCCTGCGTGCTGTTGCTGGTGTGACTCCAAGCCCCTTCCTCTAGTTTTTAGTCTTTGCACACATTCAGGTGTTTTACCTGGGAACGGTGGGAAAAGTTCAGCAGCAGCTGGCCTGGGGCTCAGCTCACGTCTAGTCAGAGACGCCTCCTCACAGTCCCCCAGCTTTGCAATGAGGACGCTCCTTGTGTGGGGGCTGCTGGCTGCATGGGAGATGATTCCCCACCTGTGACCAACTTAAGAATTGTTTACCACTGGAGCAAGTGCGCTGATAGGGTTTTCCTCTGTATGACCAGTGGGTTCAGTTTTTTTTTTTCTTTTTTGGTTCAAGGTAAGTTTTATTCCTCTTTTTGTATTTATGGATATAAGCATGGAAATCATTCATTCATATAAATACGTCTATGGGAAGGACAGAACTTTTTTTTCTGTTTTATTTTCTTAAGTATTATTTATTTTTTAATTTTTGAATTTATTTTATTCATTTTTTTATACAGCAGGCTCTTATTGGTTATCTATTTTATACATATAAGTGTATATATGTCAATCCCAGGGTCGCAATTCATCCCACCACCACCACCCTGCCACTTTCCCCCCTTGGTGTCCATACATTTGTTCTCTACATCTGTGTCTCTATTTCTGCCTTGCAAACCAGTTCATCTTTACCATTTTTCTAGGTTCTACATGTATGCGTTAATATACGATATTTGTTTTTCTCTTTCTGACTTACTTCACTCTGTATGACAGTCTCTAGATCTATCCACGTCTCTACAAATGACCCAATTTCATTCCTTTTTATGGCTGAGTAATATTCCATTTTATATATGTAGCACATCTTTTCCGTTCGTCTGTCTATGGGCATTTAGGTTGCTTCCATGACCTGGCTATTGTAAATAGTGCTGCAATGAATATTGTGGTGAATATGTCTTTTTGAATTATGGTTTTCTCTGGGTATATGGCCAGTAGTGGGATTGCTGGGTCATATGGTAATTCTATTTTTAGTTTTTTAAGGAACCTCCATACTGTTCTCCATAGTGACTGTATCAATTTACATTCCCACAAATAGTGTAAGAGGGTTCCCTTTTCTCCACACCCTCTCCAGCATTTGTTGTTTGTAGATTTTCTGATGATGCCCATTCTAACTCGTGTGAGGTGATACCTCATTGTAGTTTTGGTTTATATTTCTCTAATAATTAGTGATGTTGAGTAGCTTTTCATGTGTTTCTTGGTCATCTGTATGTCTTCTTGGGACAAATGTCTATTTACGTCATCTGCCCATTTTTGGATTGGTTTGTTTGTTTTTTTACTGTTGAGCTGCATGAGCTGTTTATATACATTGGAGATTAATCCTTTGTCCATTGATTCGTTTGCAAATATTTTCTCCCATTCTGAGGGTTGTCTTTTCGTCTTGTTTGTAGTTTCCTTTGCTTTGCAAAAGCTTTTAGGTTTCATTTGCTCCCATTTGTTTTTGTTTTTTTTTTTATTCCATTACTCTAGGAGGTGGATCAAAAAAGATCTTGCTGTGATTTATGTCAAAGAGTATTCTTCCTATGTTTTCCTCTAAGAGTTTTATAGTGTCCGGTCTTACATTTTGGTCTCTAATCCATTTGGAGTTTATTTTTTGTGTATGGTGTTAGGGAGTGTTCTAATTTCATTCTTTTACATGTAACTGTCCATTTTTCCCAGCACCACTTATTGAAGAGACTGTCTTTTCTCCATTGTATACCCTTGCCTCCTTTGTCATAGATTAGTGGGCCATAGGTGTGTAGGTTTATCTCTGGGCTTTCTTTTTTTTTTTTTTTCTTTTACATCTTTATTGGAGTATAATTGCTTTACAATTGTGTGTTAGTTTCTGCTGTATAAAAAAGTGAATCAGCTATGCGTATACATATAACACCATATCCCCTCCCTCTTGCACCTCCCTCTCACTCCCTTATCCCACCCTTTTAGGTGGTCACAAAGCACAGAGCTGATCTCCCTGTGCTATGTGGCTGCTTCCCAGTAGCTATCAATTTTACATTTGGTAGTGTATATATGTCCATACCACTCTCTCACTTTGTCCCAGCTTACCCTTCCCTCTCCCCATGTCCTCAAGTCCTTTCTCTACGTCTGTGTCCTTAATCCTTTCCTGCCCGTAGGTTCTTCATAAACTTTTTTTTTTTTAGATTCCATATATATTTGTTAGCATACGGTATTTGTTTTTCTCTTTCTGACTTACTTCACTCTGTAGGACAGACTCTAGATCCATCCACCTCACTAAAAATAACTCAATTTCGTTTCTTTTTATGGCTGAATAATGTTCCATTGTATATATGTGCCACATCTTCTTTATCCATTTATCTGTTGATGGACACTTAGTTTGCTTCCATGTCCTGGCTATTGTAAATAGAGCTACAGTGAACATTGTGGTACATGACTCTTTTTGAATTATGGTTTTCTCAGGGTAAATGTCCAGGAGTGGGTTTGCTGGGTTGTATGGTAGTTCTATTTTTAGTTTTTAAGGAAGCCCCATACCGTTCTCCCTAGTGGCTATATCAATTTACATTCCCACCAACAGTGCAAGAGGGTTCCTTTTTCTCCAATAAATGCCTCTCCAGCATTTACTGTTGGTAGATTTTTTGATGATGGCCATTCTGACTGGTGTGAGGTGATACCTCACTGTAGTTTTGATTTGCATTTCTCCAATGATTAGTGATGTTCAGCATCCTTTCATGTGTTTGTTGGCAACCTGTATATCTTCTTTGGAGAAATGTCTATTTAGGTCTTCTGCCCATTTTTGGATTGGGTTGTTTGGTTTTGTGATATTGAGCTACATGAGCTGCTTTTTGTAGATTAATCCTTTGCCATTTGCTTCATTTGAAAATATTTTCTCCCATTCTGATGGTTGTCTTTTCATCTTGCTTAAGTTTTCCTTTGCTGTGCAAAAGAATTTATGTTTCATTTGGTCCCATTTTTTAATTTTTGTTTTTATTTCCATTTCTCTAGGAGGTGGGTCAAAAAGGATCTTGCTGTGATTTATGTCATAGACTGTTCTGCTTATGTTTTCTTCTAAGAGTTTTATAGTGGCTGGTCTTATATTTAGGTCTCTAATCCATTTTGAGTTATTTTTGTGTATGGTGTTAGGGAGTGTACTAATTTCATTCTTTTACATGTAGCTGTCCAGTTTTCCCCCCACCACTTACTGAAGACACTGTCTTTTCTCCATTGTATACCCTTGCCTCCTTTGTCATAGATTAGTTAACCATAGGTACGTGGGTTTATCTCTGTGCTTTCTATCCTGTTCTATTGACCTATATTTCTGTTTTTGTGTCAGTACCATATTATCTTGATTTCTGTAGCTTTGTAATATAGTCTGAAGTCTGGAAGTCTGATTCCTCCAGCTCTTTTTTTCCCCCTCAAGACTGCTTTGGCTATCCAGGGTCTTTTGTGTCTCCCTATAAATTTTAAGATTTTTTTTTTCTTGTTCTGTAGAAAATGCCAAAGGTATTTTGATCGGGATTGCATTGAATCTGTAGATTGCTTTGGGTAGTATAGTCATTTTCACAATATTGATTCTTCTAATCCAAGAACATGGTATATGTCTCCATCTGTTTATATCATCTTTGATTTCTTTCATCAGTGTCTTATAGTTTTCTGAGTACAGGTCTTTTACTTCCTTAGGTAGGTTTATTCCTAGGTATTTTATTCTTTTTGTTGCAGTGGTAATGGGATTGTTTCCTTAATTTCTCTTTCTGATCTTTCATTGTTAGTGTATAGGAATGCAAGCAATTTCTGTGCATTAATTTTGTATCCTGCAACTTTACCAAATTCATTGATTAGCTCCAGTGGTTTTCTGGTGGCGTCTTTAGGATTCTCTATCTATGATATCATGTCATCTGCAAACAGTGACAATTTTACTTCTTCTTTTCCTTTTTGTTATCCTTTTATTTCTTTTTCTTCTCTGATTGCCATGGCTAGGACTTCCAAAACTATGTTGAATAGCAGTGGTGAGAGTGGGCATCCTCGTCTTGTTTCTGATCTTAGAGGAAACGCTTTCAGTTTTTCACCATTGAGAATGCTGTTTGCTGTGGGTTTGTCATATATGGCCTTTATTATGTTGAGGTAGTTTCCCTCTATGCCCACACTCTGCAGAGTTTTTATCGTAAATGAGTGTTGAATTTTCTCAAAATCTTTTCCTTCATCTATTGAGATGATCATATGGTTTTATTCTACAATTTGTTAATATGGTGTATCACATTGATTTGTGTATATTGAAGAATCCTTGCATCCCTGGGAAAAAACCCCACTTGATCATGGTGTATGATCCTTTTAATCTGTTGTTCGATTCTGTTTGCTAGTATTTTGTTGAGGATTTTTACATCTATATTCATCAGTGATATTGGTCTATAATTTTCTTTCCTTGTAGTATCTCTGTCTGATTTTGGTATCAGGGTGATGGTGGTCTCATAGAATGAGTTTGGGAGTGTTCCTTCCCCTGCAATTGTTTTGAAGAATTTGAGAAGGTTGGGTGTTAGCTCTTCTCTAAATGTTTGATAGAATTCACCTGTGATGCCATCTGGTTCTGGACTTCTGTTTGTTGGAAGATTTTTAATCACAGTTTCAATTTCATTGCTAGTGATAGGTTTGTTCATATTTTCTATTTCTTCCTGGTTCAATCTTTGAAGGTTATCCCTTTCTAAGAATTTGTCCATTTCTTCCAGATTGTCCATTTTATTGGCATAGAGTTGCTTGTAGTAGTCTCTTAGGATGCTTTGTATTCCTGTGGTGTCTGTTGTAACTTCTCCTTTTTCACTTCTAATTTTGTTGATTTGCATCCTCTCCCTCTTTTTCTTGAGTCTGGCTAAAGGTTGATCATTTTTGCTTATCTTCTCAAAGAACCAGCTTTTAGTTTTGTTGATCTTTGCTTCCGTTTTCTTTGTTTCTATTTCATTTATTTCTGCTCTGATCTTTAGGATTTCTTTCCTTCTACTAACTTTGGGTTTTGTTCTTCTTTCTCTAGTTCCTCTAGGTGTAAGGTTAGATTGTTTATTTGAGATTTTTCTTGTTTCTTGAGGTAGGCTTGTATTGCTATAAACTTCCCTCTTAGAACTCCTTTTGCTGCATCCCATAGGTTTTGGTCATCGTGTTTTTGTTGTCATTTGTCTCTAGGTAGTTTTTGATTTCCCCTTTGATTTCTTCAGTGATCTCTTGGTTATTTAGTAACGTATTGTTTAGCCTCCATGTGTTTGTGTTTTTTACGGTTTTTTCCGTGTAATTGATTTCTAATCTCATAGCATTGTGGTCGGAACAGCTGCTTGATATGATTTCAGTTTTCTTAAATTTACTGAGGCTTTATCTGTGACCCAAGATGTGATCTATCCTGGAGAATGTTCCGTGTGCAGTTGAGAAGAACGTGTAATCTGCTGTTTTTGGATGGAATGTCCTATAAATATCAATGAACTCTATCTGGTCTATTGTGTCATTTAAAGCTTGTGTTTCCTTATTAATTTTCTGTCTGGCTGATCTCCACTGGTGTAAGTGAGCTGTTAAAGTCCCCCGCTATTATTGTGTTACTGTCGATTTCCTCTTTTATAGCTGTTAGCAGTTGCCTTATACATTGAGGTGCTCCTATGTTGGGTACATATATATTTATAATTGTTATGTCTTCTTCTTGGTTTGATCCCTTGACCATTATGTAGCGTCTTTCCTTGTCTCTTGTAACATTCTTTATTTTAAAGTCTATTTTATCTGATATGAGTATTGCTACTCCAGCTTTCTTTTGATTTTCATTAGCATAGAATATATTTTTCCATCGCCTCACTTTCAGTCTGTATGTGTCCCTAGGTCTGAAATGGGTCTCTTGTAGACAGCATATATATGGGTCTTGTTTTTGTATCCATTCAGCCAGTCTATGTCTTTTGGTTGGAACATTTAGTGCATTCACGTTTAAGGTAATTATCGATATGAATGTTCCTACTACTATTTTCTTAATTGTTATGGGTTTGTCTTGGTGGGTCCTTTTCTTCTCTTGTGTTTCCCACTTCGAGAAGTTCTTTTAGCATTTGGTGTAGAGCTGGTTGCATGGTGCTGAATTCTCTTAGCTTTTGCTTGTCTGTAAGGCTTTTGATTTCTCCATCAAATCTGAATGAGCTCTTTGCAGGGTGCAGTACTCTTGGTTGTAGGTTCTTCCCTTTCATCACTTTAAATTTATCATGCCACTTCCTTCTGGCTTGTAGATTTTCTGCTGAGAAATCAGCTGTTATCCTTATGGGATTTCCCTTGTATGTTATTTGTCATTTTTCCCTTGCTGCTTTCAATAATTTTTCTTTGTCGTTAATTTTTGTCAATTTGATTACTATGTGTCTTGTCATTTTTCTCCTTTGGTTTCTCCTGCCTGGGACACTCTGTGCTTCTGGACTTGGGTGGCTATTTCTTTTCCCATGCTAGGGAAGTTTTTGACCATAATCTCTTCAAATATATTCTCGGGTCCTTTCTCTCTCTCTTCTCCTTCTGGGACCCCTATAATGCGAATGTTGTTGCGTTTAATGTTGTCCCAGAGGACTCTTGGGGTGTCTTCATTTATTTTCATTCTTTTTCTTTATTCTGTTCCATGGCAGTGATTTCCACCTTTCTGTCTTCCAGGCCACTTATCCGTTCTTCTGCCACAGTTATTCTGCTACTGATTCCTTCTAGTGTATTTTTCATTTCAGTTATTACATTGTTCACCTCTGTTTGTTTGTTCTTTAATTCTTCTAGGTGTTTGTTCCTTAATTCTTCTAGGTCTTTGTTAAGCATTTCTTGTGTCTTCTCGATCTTTGCCTCCTTTCTTTTTCTAAGGTCTTGGCTCAACTTCACTATCATTATTCTGAATTCTTTTTCTGGAAGGTTCCCTATCTCCACCTCATTTCGTTTTTTTTCTGGGGTTTTATCTTGTTCCTTGATCTGGTATAAAGTCCTCTGCCTTTTCATTTTATCTATCTTCCTGTGAATGTGGTTTTCCTTCCACAGGCTGCAGAATTGTAGTTCTTCTTGCTTCTGCTGTCTGCTCTCTGGTGGATGAGTCTATCTTAGAGACTTGTGCAAGCTTCCTGATGGGAGGGACTGGTGGTGGGTAGAGCTGGGTGTTGCTTTGGTGGGCAGAGCTTTAATCCGCTTGTCTACGGATTAAATAAAACTTTAATAAAAAGTTGAATCCGCTTGTCTGCTGATGCATGGGGCTGGGTTCCCTCCCTGTTGGTTGTTTGGCCTGAGGCGACCCAGCACTGGAGCCTACCTTGCTCTTGGTGGGGCTAATGGCGGACTCTGGGAGGGCTCACACCAAGGAGTATTTCCCAGAACTTCTGCTGCCAGTGTCGTTGTCCTCACGGTGAGCCACAGCCACAGCCACCAGCTGCCTCTGCAGGAGACCCTCTAAAAGTAGCAGGTAGTTCTGGTCATTCTCCTACGGGGTCACTGCTCCTTCCCCTGGGTCCTGATGTACACACTACTTTGTGTGTGCCCTCCAAGAGTGGAGTATCTGAGTGGAGTTGAGACTCTGAGACTCTGTGTGGAGTCGCACAGACTCTGGGTCCTGTGAAGCTTCGATGTTTTGTGATTCTAGAAATCCTATAGGAGACGGTCCACAGCAGGTGAAGCTAATGTTGTCAGTAGAGGTGTTGAAGCCAAAGATCTGCAGTTCCGGCTAGAGGTGCCGATGTACATACAGGACAAAATCATCTCGTGTGAATGTAGTTCAGGCATGTTTAAGATGAATGCAGTCATGTTAATGCCTACCATATTCTATCTTGAGCCTCTCCTCAGGGACCCCCTCCTCAGTTCCTGAGGCTCCTGTAAGTCATGTACAGGGGACTGGAGAGTGGGCTCTGTCCAGTCTGAGCCCTGAGTTACCCTGTGTGTATCTTAGGATACTTTGTATTTCTGTGGTGTCTGTTGTAACATCATCTCTTTCATTTCAGATTTATTTGGGCCCTCTCTTTTTTAACAAAACATACTACTGTTGTCTTTTATTCTTTACAGAAGTGTAATCAGTGTTTGATCTACTATCCTTACCCTATGTATACTTTTTGCAGTGAGACTTTTACTTTTCTTTGTTTCCTTGTTACTATCAATAATTAGTGAGACTTCTTTTAAGCTACCTTCAACATTGCTTATAAAGCTGCTTTATTAGTGATGACAGAGCCTTAATGGAAGTCATGTTCTGGTTGTAAATTAGAATGCAATGTGCCAGCAAAAAGCCCCTTAAGTTTATGTCTCATTACTTCTTGTTCTTTTTTTAATTTAATTTTTATTTTTTGTCAGAGCAAATTTGATTAAAATGTTTTGTTTCTTCTAGGTGTGCAAGATGTGGTTCTTTTAAACATATACATATATCTATTCTTCTTTGGATCATTTTCCCATGTAGGTTATGACACCATGTTGAGTAGTCTTGTCTTGGTATTACGTAGGTCTTTGGTGATTACATATTTCACATGTGTTTCTATATCTATCTTAACCCCAATATCCTAATGTATCCAATCCTCACACCTTTCCATTTGGTGAACCCTAAGTTTGTTTAATGAATCTGTGATTGCATTTCTCTGTGGAAATATCTTCATTGGTATCAATTTTTAGCTAAGACCTATAAGTGATATTATAGGATATGTGTCTTTTGCTTTCTGACTTAGTACAATTTGCCTGATTAACTCAAGAATCATACACAGTGCTGCAATTGACATTGTTTTGTTTTTTTCCCTGGCTCATATTCCATCTGTACGTGTACCAGTTATTCTTTGGCCACGCACCTCTTGATGGACTTTTTGGTTGCCTCCATGTCTTGGTTATTGTAATACTGCTGCAATGCACATTTGCTTGCCTGTGTCTTTCCAGTTCTATCTCCTTATGTTATAGGCCAAGGAGTGGGCTTGCTGTATCATATGGTAGCTCAGTGTGTACGTTTTAAAGGCACCACCATTCAGTTCTCATTAGTGGCTCTTTCCAGGTTATGTCCCACTTAAAATTGAGGGTATGCATTTCTCCAAAACGCCTTCAATATTTATTGTTTGTAGTTTGCTTGCTGCTGGTTATTCTAACAGGTGCGAGCTGATACCTCTGTGTGGTTGAATTTGCATGTGTCCCATAATCTGTTGAAATTGATCTTTAAAGCATGCTCTTTTTATTTATCAAACTGTGATTACAGCTTAGTTCTTCAAATTGTTTTCTTAAAGTAAGTGTCACATTTTGAAAAGTTTTGGCCATTACCTCCCTCAAGACATTTTGAGGGCAGGTTTCATTTACAGCCCTGAAGTACTTGTTCATATGAAGTGACCATTAACACAGGTATTAAAGCTGCTTTTGCAGGTAACGGCCAGAGGGCAGCAGCCTTTTTACGTTCCCCAATCTGGTAACTAGGGAAAGAGACCTTCAGCTGCAAGAGTGTCCAGCTTTATTTCTCATCCAGCTGTGGGTCTAGATATGGTCAAACAAGGTTGCATCACAGCCCAGGAACGAATTATGTAAAATTTCCTCTCTCTATCACTGTCTTAGGTTTTTGGGTTTTTTAAAGTTATTTATTTTAAAATGGGGTTTCGCTGCTTTTCACTGCTGTGTTTAGCCCGCTTTACACCCACTTGACTCACTTAAAGAGAGATATCAATACATAGGTTTTAAGATTCTTACTAGTCAGATATATTCTTGTGCGGTGAATAGAGGGTGTTGCGTCCAGTTCACTGAGCAAGGAGTAGGTCTTGTCTATTACATATTTGATTTATGGAGTGATATCTGTGCTAATTTCAAATCCCGGGTTTATGCATCACCCACCTCACCTTTCCCGTTAAGCAGCCATAGTGTGTTTTGAAAATGTGTGACTCTGTTCTGTTTTGTAAATCAGTTTAAGTGTAGCGATTTTTACATTCCCTATATAAGTGATGTCTTTGATAAGTGTCTTTTTCTATGTGACTTATTTCACTTAAAATCATCATACCTACATCCACTCATCATGCTGCTAGTAGCCTTATGACATTGATTTCATGGCTGAGTGATATTCCATTGTACATAAGTACCACAACTTCTTTATCAATTTTCCTCTTCCTGGGATGTTTAAGGAGTACCGAAGTGGAGGTTCTTGGGAACAGAGCAGCCCTAAACTTTGGGGTGCCTGTGTCTTGATGATTTTTAGTTTTCCCAATTTATACGCCCATGAGTTGAAGTGCCCTATGCTCACTAAGCTGTGTTTTTTAGAAGTTTCAGGACACACCGTACAATTCTCCAGAGTGGCTGTTGGCAAATTACATCCCGCCCATCAGCATAGCAAGGCTCCGATTTCTACATGGACTGTCCTGCTTTTCTGGTTTTTACACTTTTTTCAGCATGACCCTTTGACCAATGGGAAGCGAGACTTCTTTATAGCGCTGATTTGCCTTTCCAGGTTGCTTGGTTGGCCAAAAAGGGCGTATGCGTTTTTTCCTGAATATATTCAGGAAAAAACGCATACGCCCTTTTGGGCCAAGGGCATCATTGTCCACGTTTTGCCACTTTTCATGTGCTTTAAAGGTGATTCGAATCTACCTCCTGAAATCTGTTTCCTGCAATTCTGCCTTGCTTTCAACTCCTCTTGGTTGCCTTCCCTCAATATATTTGTGGCCAAGAGTTATCATTTATAACTCTGCAGGTCTCTGAATTGCAGTGCCCCTGAGCTCCATTTTTCAACTCGCTTTCTTGGGAGCTGGCCGCAAAGCACAGGATTGCTTCAGGCCCTATTCTGGTTCCGGCGTGCAGGCTGAGCCTGTGGTTAATTCTTCTTCCTGATGGGAAAATACAGTGACCTGGGCCTGTCCCAAAACCTAGATCTAGTCTCTCATTGGTTGCCCCTCTTCCCTTTCATCCTCAGAACAAATTGCAACCTGAACGGAACAGGAGGTTAAAGGGGCTGATTCCCCAAGTAGGGAGATTGCTAGTAAAGTAGCTGGAATGGCGAAACCGAGCACAAGGAGATGAGAAATGAGGTGCGTTTTAGAAACCTTTCAAAATCACACGGTGTACCATCATCTAGGTTTCTCATGCATGTTTTCGATGTAGGAAGATGCCCTTGAACCTGGAGATTTGGGACCCATGGGATGGGTACCACGCAGTATTACTTTAAAGGGTCTGCGTTTGCTCACCCAACCTCACCCAACCACTCAACCCCAAGAGTGTCCACCCTTATGTCTCATCCAGCTGTGGGTCTAGATATGGTCAATCCAGGTTGCATCACAGCCTCTGAACGAATTTTGTAAGAATTTCTCTCTCTTTCACTGTCTTTGTTTTACGGGTTTTTAAAAGTAATTTATTTTTATAATGGGGTTTAGCTGCCTTTCATGGCTGTGTTTATGCGGCTTTACACCCACTTGACTCACTTCCAGACAGATATCAATACATAGGTTTTAAGATTCTTACTAGTCACATATATTCTTGTGCGGGGAATAGGGGGTGTTGAGTCCAGTTCACTGAGCAAGGAGTAGGTCTTGTCTATTACATATTGGGTGTATGGAACGGTATCTGAGCGAATTTGAAACCCTTGTTTTATGCATCACCCCACCTCACCTTTCCTGTTAAGCAGCTATAGTGTGTTTTCTAAACGTGTGACTCTGTTCTGTTTTGTAATTCAGTTCAAGTGTAGCGGTTTTTACATTCCCTCTATAAGTGATAGCTTATGATAAGTGTCTTTTTCTGTGTGACTTATTTCACTTAGAATCGTCGTACCTAACTCCACTCATCTTGCTTCTACTAGCCTTATGACATTGATTTCATGTCTGAGTGATATTCCATTGTACATAAGGACCACAACTTCTTTATCCATTTTTCTCTTTCCTGGGATATTTAAGGTGTCATGAAGTGGAGGTTCTTGTCAACAGAGCAGCCCTAAACTTTCCAGTGCCTGTGTCTTGCTGATTTTTAGTTTTTCCAATTTATACGCCCATGAGTGGACGTGCCCTATGCTCCCTAAGCTGTTTTTTTTCGATGTTTCAGGACACAACGTATACTTCTCCAGAGTGGCTGTTGGCAATTTACATCCCGCCCATCAGTGTAGCAAGGCTGCCATTTCTCCATGGCCTGTCCTGCATTTCTGGTTTTGACACTTTTTGCAGCATGGCCCTTTTCACCGATGGGAAGCGAGACTTCTTTGTAGCGCTGATTTGCCTTTCCAGGTTGCTTGGTTGGCCAAAAAGGGCGTATGCGTTTTTTCCTGAATATATTCAGGAAAAAACGCATAAGCCCTTTTTGGCCAAGGGCATCATTGTCGACGTTTTGCCGCTTTTCATGTGCTTTAAAGGCGATTCGTATCTACCTCCTGAAATCTGTTTCCTGCAATTCTGCCTTGCTTTCAAATCCTCTTCGTTGCCTTCCCTCAATATATCTGTGGATGAGAGTTATCATTTATAACTCTGCGGGTTTGTGAATTGCAGTTTCCCTGAGCTCCATTTTTCAAATGTCTTTTTTGGGAGCTGGCCGCAAAAGCGCGGGATTGCCTCAGGCCCTATTCTGCTTCTGGGCGGCAGGCTGAGCCTGTGGTTAATTCTTCTTCCTGTTGGGAAAATAGAGTGACCTGTGCCTGTCCCAACACCTAGATCTAGTCTCTCATTGGTTGCCCCTCTTCCCGTTCATCCTCAGGACAAATTGCAACCTGTAGGGAACAGGAGGTTAAAGGTGCTGATTCTCCAAGTAGGGAGATTGCTAGTAAAGTAGCTGGAATGGCGAAACCGAGCACAAGGAGATGAGAAATGAGGTGCGTTTTAGAAACCTTTCAAAATCACACGGTGTACCATCTTCTGGGTTTCTCATGCATGTTTTCGATGTAGGAAGATGCCCTTGAACCTGGAGATTTGGGACCCATGGGATGGGTACCACGCAGTATTACTTTAAAGGGTCTGCGTTTGCTCACCCAACCACACCCAACCTCTCAGCCCCAAGAGTGTCCACCCTTATGTCTCATCCAGCTGTGGGTCTTGATATGGTCAATCCAGTTTGCATCACAGCCTCTGAACGAATTTTGTAAGAATTTCTCTCTCTTTCACTGTCTTTGTTTTATGGGTTTTTAAAAGTAATTTATTTTTATAATGGGGTTTAGCTGCTTTTCATGGCTGTGTTTATGCGGCTTTACACCCACTTGACTCACTTCCAGAGAGATATCAATACATAGGTTTTAAGATTCTTACTAGTCACATATATTCTTGTGTGGTGAATAGGGGGTGTTGAGTCCAGTTCACTGAGAAAGGAGTAGGTCTTGTCTATTACATATTGGGTGTATGGAACTGTATCTGAGCGAATTTAAAACCCTTGTTTTATGCATCACCCCACCTCACCATTCCCGTTAAGCAGCCATAGTGTGTTTTCTAAACGTGTGACTCTGTTCTGTTTTGTAATTCAGTTCAAGTGTAGCGGTTTTTACATTCCCTCTATAAGTGATAGCTTATGATAAGTGTCTTTTTCTGTGTGACTTATTTCACTTAGGATCGTCGTACCTAACTCCACTCATCTTGCTTCTACTAGCCTTATGACATTGATTTCATGTCTGAGTGATATTCCATTGTACATAAGGACCACAACTTCTTTATCCATTTTTCTCTTTCCTGGGATATTTAAGGTGTCATGAAGTGGAGGTTCTTGTCAACAGAGCAGCCCTAAACTTTCCGGTGCCTGTGTCTTGCTGATTTTTAGTTTTTCCAATTTATACGCCCATGAGTGGACGTGCCCTATGCTCCCTAAGCTGTTTTTTTTCGATGTTTCAGGACACAACGTATACTTCTCCAGAGTGGCTGTTGGCAATTTACATCCCGCCCATCAGTGTAGCAAGGCTGCCATTTCTCCATGGCCTGTCCTGCATTTCTGGTTTTGACACTTTTTGCAGCATGGCCCTTTTGACCGTTGGGAAGCGAGACTTCTTTGTAGCGCTGATTTGCCTTTCCAGGTTGCTTGGTTGGCCAAAAAGGGCGTATGCGTTTTTTCCTGAATATATTCAGGAAAAAACGCATAAGCCCTTTTTGGCCAAGGGCATCATTGTCGACGTTTTGCCGCTTTTCATGTGCTTTAAAGGCGATTCGTATCTACCTCCTGAAATCTGTTTCCTGCAATTCTGCCTTGCTTTCAAATCCTCTTCGTTGCCTTCCCTCAATATATCTGTGGATGAGAGTTATCATTTATAACTCTGCGGGTTTGTGAATTGCAGTTTCCCTGAGCTCCATTTTTCAACTGTCTTTTTTGGGAGCTGGCCGCAAAAGCGCGGGATTGCCTCAGGCCCTATTCTGCTTCTGGGCGGCAGGCTGAGCCTGTGGTTAATTCTTCTTCCTGTTGGGAAAATAGAGTGACCTGTGCCTGTCCCAACACCTAGATCTAGTCTCTCATTGGTTGCCCCTCTTCCCGTTCCTCCTCAGGACAAATTGCAACCTGTAGGAAACAGGAGGTTAAAGGTGCTGATTGTCCAAGTAGGGAGATTGCTAGTAAAGTAGCTGGAATGGCGAAACCGAGGACAAGGAGATGAGAAATGAGGTGCGTTTTAGAAACGTTTCAAAATCACACGGTGTACCATCTTCTGGGTTTCTCATGCATGTTTTCGATGTAGGAAGATGCCCTTGAACCTGGAGATTTGGGACCCATGGGATGGGTACCACGCAGTATTACTTTAAAGGGTCTGCGTTTGCTCACCCAACCTCACCCAACCTCTCAGCCCCAAGAGTGTCCACCCTTATGTCTCATCTAGGTGTGGGTGTAGATATGGTCAATCCAGGTTGCATCACAGCCTCTGAACGAATTTTGTAAGAATTTCTCTCTCTTTCACTGTCTTTGTTTTACGGGTTTTTAAAAGAAATTTATTTTTATAATGGGGTTTAGCTGCTTTTCATGGCTGTGTTTATGCGGCTTTACACCCACTTGACTCACTTCCAGAGAGATATCAATACATAGGTTTTAAGATTCTTACTAGTCACATATATTCTTGTGTGGTGAATAGGGGGTGTTGAGTCCAGTTCACTGAGCAAGGAGTAGGTCTTGTCTATTACATATTGGGTGTATGGAACGGTATCTGAGCGAATTTGAAACCCTTGTTTTATGCATCACCCCACCTCACCATTCCCGTTAAGCAGCCATAGTGTGTTTTCTAAACGTGTGACTCTGTTCTGTTTTGTAATTCAGTTCAAGTGTAGCGGTTTTTACATTCCCTCTATAAGTGATAGCTTATGATAAGTGTCTTTTTCTGTGTGACTTATTTCACTTAGAATCGTCGTACCTAACTCCACTCATCTTGCTTCTACTAGCCTTATGACATTGATTTCATGTCTGAGTGATATTCCATTGTACATAAGGACCACAACTTCTTTATCCATTTTTCTCTTTCCTGGGATATTTAAGGTGTCATGAAGTGGAGGTTCTTGTCAACAGAGCAGCCCTAAACTTTCTGGTGCCTGTGTCTTGCTGATTTTTAGTTTTTCCAATTTATACGCCCATGAGTGGACGTGCCCTATGCTCCCTAAGCTGTTTTTTTTCGATGTTTCAGGAAACAACGTACACTTCTCCAGAGTGGCTGTTGGCAATTTACATCCCGCCCATCAGTGTAGCAAGGCTGCCATTTCTCCATGGCCTGTCCTGCATTTCTGGTTTTGACACTTTTTGCAGCATGGCCCTTTTCACCGATGGGAAGCGAGACTTCTTTGTAGCGCTGATTTGCCTTTCCAGGTTGCTTGGTTGGCCAAAAAGGGCGTATGCGTTTTTTCCTGAATATATTCAGGAAAAAACGCATACGCCCTTTTTGGCCAAGGGCATCATTGTCGACGTTTTGCCGCTTTTCATGTGCTTTAAAGGCGATTCGTATCTACCTCCTGAAATCTGTTTCCTGCAATTCTGCCTTGCTTTCAAATCCTCTTCGTTGCCTTCCCTCAATATATCTGTGGATGAGAGTTATCATTTATAACTCTGCGGGTTTGTGAATTGCAGTTTCCCTGAGCTCCATTTTTCAAATGTCTTTTTTGGGAGCTGGCCGCAAAAGCGCGGGATTGCCTCAGGCCCTATTCTGCTTCTGGGCGGCAGGCTGAGCCTGTGGTTAATTCTTCTTCCTGATGGGAAAATAGAGTGACCTGTGCCTGTCCCAACACCTAGATCTAGTCTCTCATTGGTTGCCCCTCTTCCCGTTCATCCTCAGGACAAATTGCAACCTGTAGGGAACAGGAGGTTAAAGGTGCTGATTCTCCAAGTAGGGAGATTGCTAGTAAAGTAGCTGGAAGGGCGAAACCGAGCACAAGGAGATGAGAAATGAGGTGCGTTTTAGAAACCTTTCAAAATCACACGGTGTACCATCTTCTGGGTTTCTCATGCATGTTTTCGATGTAGGAAGATGCCCTTGAACCTGGAGATTTGGGACCCATGGGATGGGTAACACGCTGTATTACTTTAAAGGGTCTGCGTTTGCTCACCCAACCTCACCCAACCTCTCAGCCCCAAGAGTGTCCACCCTTATGTCTCATCCAGGTGTGGGTCTAGATATGGTCAATCCAGGTTGCATCACAGCCTCTGAACGAATTTTGTAAGAATTTCTCTCTCTTTCACTGTCTTTGTTTTACGGGTTTTTAAAAGTAATTTATTTTTATAATGGGGTTTAGCTGCTTTTCATGGTTGTGTTTATGCGGCTTTACACCCACTTGACTCACTTCCAGACAGATATCAATACATAGGTTTTAAGATTCTTACTAGTCACATATATTCTTGTGCGGGGAATAGGGGGTGTTGAGTCCAGTTCACTGAGCAAGGAGTAGGTCTTGTCTATTACATATTGGGTGTATGGAACGGTATCTGAGCGAATTTGAAACCCTTGTTTTATGCATCACCCCACCTCACCATTCCCGTTAAGCAGCCATAGTGTGTTTTCTAAACGTGTGACTCTGTTCTGTTTTGTAATTCAGTTCAAGTGTAGCGGTTTTTACATTCCCTCTATAAGTGATAGCTTATGATAAGTGTCTTTTTCTGTGTGACTTATTTCACTTAGGATCGTCGTACCTAACTCCACTCATCTTGCTTCTACTAGCCTTATGACATTGATTTCATGTCTGAGTGATATTCCATTGTACATAAGGACCACAACTTGTTTATCCATTTTTCTCTTTCCTGGGATATTTAAGGTGTCATGAAGTGGAGGTTCTTGTCAACAGAGCAGCCCTAAACTTTCCGGTGCCTGTGTCTTGCTGATTTTTAGTTTTTCCAATTTATACGCCCATGAGTGGACGTGCCCTATGCTCCCTAAGCTGTTTTTTTTCGAAGTTTCAGGACACAACGTACACTTCTCCAGAGTGGTTGTTGGCAATTTACATCCCGCCCATCAGTGTAGCAAGGCTGCCATTTCTCCATGGCCTGTCCTGCATTTCTGGTTTTGACACTTTTTGCAGCATGGCCCTTTTCACCGATGGGAATCGAGACTTCTTTGTAGCGCTGATTTGCCTTTCCAGGTTGCTTGGTTGGCCAAAAAGGGCGTATGCGTTTTTTCCTGAATATATTCAGGAAAAAACGCATACGCCCTTTTTGGCCAAGGGCATCATTGTCGACGTTTTGCCGCTTTTCATGTGCTTTAAAGGCGATTCGTATCTACCTCCTGAAATCTGTTTCCTGCAATTCTGCCTTGCTTTCAAATCCTCTTCGTTGCCTTCCCTCAATATATCTGTGGATGAGAGTTATCATTTAAAACTCTGCGGGTTTGTGAATTGCAGTTTCCCTGAGGTCCATTTTTCAACTGTCTTTTTTGGGAGCTGGCCTCAAAAGCGCGGGATTGCCTCAGGCCCTATTCTGCTTCTGGGCGGCAGGCTGAGCCTGTGGTTAATTCTTCTTCCTGTTGGGAAAATAGAGTGACCTGTGCCTGTCCCAACACCTAGATCTAGTCTCTCATTGGTTGCCCCTCTTCCCGTTCGTCCTCAGGACAAATTGCAACCTGTAGGGAACAGGAGGTTAAAGGTGCTGATTCTCCAAGTAGGGAGATTGCTAGTAAAGTAGCTGGAATGTCGAAACCGAGCACAAGGAGATGAGAAATGAGGTGCGTTTTAGAAACCTTTCAAAATCACACGGTGTACCATCTTCTGGGTTTCTCATGCATGTTTTCGATGTAGGAAGATGCCCTTGAACCTGGAGATTTGGGACCCATGGGATGGGTACCACGCAGTATTACTTTAAAGGGTCTGCGTTTGCTCACCCAACCACACCCAACCTCTCAGCCCCAAGAGTGTCCACCCTTATGTCTCATCCAGCTGTGGGTCTTGATATGGTCAATCCAGGTTGCATCACAGCCTCTGAACGAATTTTGTAAGAATTTCTCTCTCTTTCACTGTCTTTGTTTTACGGGTTTTTAAAAGTAATTTATTTTTATAATGGGGTTTAGCTGCTTTTCATGGCTGTGTTTATGCGGCTTTACACCCACTTGACTCACTTCCAGAGAGATATCAATACATAGGTTTTAAGATTCTTACTAGTCACATATATTCTTGTGTGGTGAATAGGGGGTGTTGAGTCCAGTTCACTGAGCAAGGAGTAGGTCTTGTCTATTACATATTGGGTGTATGGAACGGTATCTGAGCGAATTTGAAACCCTTGTTTTATGCATCACCCCACCTCACCATTCCCGTTAAGCAGCCATAGTGTGTTTTCTAAACGTGTGACTCTGTTCTGTTTTGTAATTCAGTTCAAGTGTAGCGGTTTTTACATTCCCTCTATAAGTGATAGCTTATGATAAGTGTCTTTTTCTGTGTGACTTATTTCACTTAGAATCGTCGTACCTAACTCCACTCATCTTGCTTCTACTAGCCTTATGACATTGATTTCATGTCTGAGTGATATTCCATTGTACATAAGGACCACAACTTCTTTATCCATTTTTCTCTTTCCTGGGATATTTAAGGTGTCATGAAGTGGAGGTTCTTGTCAACAGAGCAGCCCTAAACTTTCCGGTGCCTGTGTCTTGCTGATTTTTAGTTTTTCCAATTTATACGCCCATGAGTGGACGTGCCCTATGCTCCCTAAGCTGTTTTTTTTCCATGTTTCAGGACACAACGTACACTTCTCCAGAGTGGCTGTTGGCAATTTACATCCCGCCCATCAGTGTAGCAAGGCTGCCATTTCTCCATGGCCTGTCCTGCATTTCTGGTTTTGACACTTTTTGCAGCATGGCCCTTTTCACCGATGGGAAGCGAGACTTCTTTGTAGCGCTGATTTGCCTTTCCAGGTTGCTTGGTTGGCCAAAAAGTGCGTATGTGTTTTTTCCTGAATATATTCAGGAAAAAACGCATACGCCCTTTTTGGCCAAGGGCATCATTGTCGACCTTTTGCCGCTTTTCATGTGCTTTAAAGGCGATTCGTATCTACCTCCTGAAATCTGTTTCCTGCAATTCTGCCTTGCTTTCAAATCCTCTTCGTTGCCTTCCCTCAATATATCTGTGGATGAGAGTTATCATTTATAACTCTGCGGGTTTGTGAATTGCAGTTTCCCTGAGCTCCATTTTTCAAATGTCTTTTTTGGGAGCTGGCCGCAAAAGCGCGGGATTGCCTCAGGCCCTATTCTGCTTCTGGGCGGCAGGCTGAGCCTGTGGTTAATTCTTCTTCCTGTTGGGAAAATAGAGTGACCTGTGCCTGTCCCAACACCTAGATCTAGTCTCTCATTGGTTGCCCCTCTTCCCGTTCGTCCTCAGGACAAATTGCAACCTGTAGGGAACAGGAGGTTAAAGGTGCTGATTCTCCAAGTAGGGAGATTGCTAGTAAAGTAGCTGGAATGGCGAACCCGAGCACAAGGAGATGAGAAATGAGGTGCGTTTTAGAAACCTTTCAAAATCACACGGTGTACCATCTTCTGGGTTTCTCATGCATGTTTTCGATGTAGGAAGATGCCCTTGAACCTGGAGATTTGGGACCCATGGGATGGGTACCACGCAGAATTACTTTAAAGGGTCTGCGTTTGCTCACCCAACCTCACCCAACCTCTCAGCCCCAAGAGTGTCCACCCTTATGTCTCATCTAGGTGTGGGTGTAGATATGGTCAATCCAGGTTGCATCACAGCCTCTGAACGAATTTTGTAAGAATTTCTCTCTCTTTCACTGTCTTTGTTTTACGGGTTTTTAAAAGAAATTTATTTTTATAATGGGGTTTAGCTGCTTTTCATGGCTGTGTTTATGCGGCTTTACACCCACTTGACTCACTTCCAGAGAGATATCAATACATAGGTTTTAAGATTCTTACTAGTCACATATATTCTTGTGTGGTGAATAGGGGGTGTTGAGTCCAGTTCACTGAGCAAGGAGTAGGTCTTGTCTATTACATATTGGGTGTATGGAACGGTATCTGAGCGAATTTGAAACCCTTGTTTTATGCATCACCCCACCTCACCATTCCCGTTAAGCAGCCATAGTGTGTTTTCTAAACGTGTGACTCTGTTCTGTTTTGTAATTCAGTTCAAGTGTAGCGGTTTTTACATTCCCTCTATAAGTGATAGCTTATGATAAGTGTCTTTTTCTGTGTGACTTATTTCACTTAGAATCGTCGTACCTAACTCCACTCATCTTGCTTCTACTAGCCTTATGACATTGATTTCATGTCTGAGTGATATTCCATTGTACATAAGGACCACAACTTCTTTATCCATTTTTCTCTTTCCTGGGATATTTAAGGTGTCATGAAGTGGAGGTTCTTGTCAACAGAGCAGCCCTAAACTTTCCGGTGCCTGTGTCTTGCTGATTTTTAGTTTTTCCAATTTATACGCCCATGAGTGGACGTGCCCTATGCTCCCTAAGCTGTTTTTTTTCGATGTTTCAGGAAACAACGTACACTTCTCCAGAGTGGCTGTTGGCAATTTACATCCCGCCCATCAGTGTAGCAAGGCTGCCATTTCTCCATGGCCTGTCCTGCATTTCTGGTTTTGACACTTTTTGCAGCATGGCCCTTTTCACCGATGGGAAGCGAGACTTCTTTGTAGCGCTGATTTGCCTTTCCAGGTTGCTTGGTTGGCCAAAAAGGGCGTATGCGTTTTTTCCTGAATATATTCAGGAAAAAACGCATACGCCCTTTTTGGCCAAGGGCATCATTGTCGACGTTTTGCCGCTTTTCATGTGCTTTAAAGGCGATTCGTATCTACCTCCTGAAATCTGTTTCCTGCAATTCTGCCTTGCTTTCAAATCCTCTTCGTTGCCTTCCCTCAATATATCTGTGGATGAGAGTTATCATTTATAACTCTGCGGGTTTGTGAATTGCAGTTTCCCTGAGCTCCATTTTTCAAATGTCTTTTTTGGGAGCTGGCCGCAAAAGCGCGGGATTGCCTCAGGCCCTATTCTGCTTCTGGGCGGCAGGCTGAGCCTGTGGTTAATTCTTCTTCCTGATGGGAAAATAGAGTGACCTGTGCCTGTCCCAACACCTAGATCTAGTCTCTCATTGGTTGCCCCTCTTCCCGTTCATCCTCAGGACAAATTGCAACCTGTAGGGAACAGGAGGTTAAAGGTGCTGATTCTCCAAGTAGGGAGATTGCTAGTAAAGTAGCTGGAAGGGCGAAACCGAGCACAAGGAGATGAGAAATGAGGTGCGTTTTAGAAACCTTTCAAAATCACACGGTGTACCATCTTCTGGGTTTCTCATGCATGTTTTCGATGTAGGAAGATGCCCTTGAACCTGGAGATTTGGGACCCATGGGATGGGTAACACGCTGTATTACTTTAAAGGGTCTGCGTTTGCTCACCCAACCTCACCCAACCTCTCAGCCCCAAGAGTGTCCACCCTTATGTCTCATCCAGGTGTGGGTCTAGATATGGTCAATCCAGGTTGCATCACAGCCTCTGAACGAATTTTGTAAGAATTTCTCTCTCTTTCACTGTCTTTGTTTTACGGGTTTTTAAAAGTAATTTATTTTTATAATGGGGTTTAGCTGCTTTTCATGGTTGTGTTTATGCGGCTTTACACCCACTTGACTCACTTCCAGACAGATATCAATACATAGGTTTTAAGATTCTTACTAGTCACATATATTCTTGTGCGGGGAATAGGGGGTGTTGAGTCCAGTTCACTGAGCAAGGAGTAGGTCTTGTCTATTACATATTGGGTGTATGGAACGGTATCTGAGCGAATTTGAAACCCTTGTTTTATGCATCACCCCACCTCACCATTCCCGTTAAGCAGCCATAGTGTGTTTTCTAAACGTGTGACTCTGTTCTGTTTTGTAATTCAGTTCAAGTGTAGCGGTTTTTACATTCCCTCTATAAGTGATAGCTTATGATAAGTGTCTTTTTCTGTGTGACTTATTTCACTTAGGATCGTCGTACCTAACTCCACTCATCTTGCTTCTACTAGCCTTATGACATTGATTTCATGTCTGAGTGATATTCCATTGTACATAAGGACCACAACTTGTTTATCCATTTTTCTCTTTCCTGGGATATTTAAGGTGTCATGAAGTGGAGGTTCTTGTCAACAGAGCAGCCCTAAACTTTCCGGTGCCTGTGTCTTGCTGATTTTTAGTTTTTCCAATTTATACGCCCATGAGTGGACGTGCCCTATGCTCCCTAAGCTGTTTTTTTTCGAAGTTTCAGGACACAACGTACACTTCTCCAGAGTGGTTGTTGGCAATTTACATCCCGCCCATCAGTGTAGCAAGGCTGCCATTTCTCCATGGCCTGTCCTGCATTTCTGGTTTTGACACTTTTTGCAGCATGGCCCTTTTCACCGATGGGAATCGAGACTTCTTTGTAGCGCTGATTTGCCTTTCCAGGTTGCTTGGTTGGCCAAAAAGGGCGTATGCGTTTTTTCCTGAATATATTCAGGAAAAAACGCATACGCCCTTTTTGGCCAAGGGCATCATTGTCGACGTTTTGCCGCTTTTCATGTGCTTTAAAGGCGATTCGTATCTACCTCCTGAAATCTGTTTCCTGCAATTCTGCCTTGCTTTCAAATCCTCTTCGTTGCCTTCCCTCAATATATCTGTGGATGAGAGTTATCATTTAAAACTCTGCGGGTTTGTGAATTGCAGTTTCCCTGAGGTCCATTTTTCAACTGTCTTTTTTGGGAGCTGGCCTCAAAAGCGCGGGATTGCCTCAGGCCCTATTCTGCTTCTGGGCGGCAGGCTGAGCCTGTGGTTAATTCTTCTTCCTGTTGGGAAAATAGAGTGACCTGTGCCTGTCCCAACACCTAGATCTAGTCTCTCATTGGTTGCCCCTCTTCCCGTTCGTCCTCAGGACAAATTGCAACCTGTAGGGAACAGGAGGTTAAAGGTGCTGATTCTCCAAGTAGGGAGATTGCTAGTAAAGTAGCTGGAATGTCGAAACCGAGCACAAGGAGATGAGAAATGAGGTGCGTTTTAGAAACCTTTCAAAATCACACGGTGTACCATCTTCTGGGTTTCTCATGCATGTTTTCGATGTAGGAAGATGCCCTTGAACCTGGAGATTTGGGACCCATGGGATGGGTACCACGCAGTATTACTTTAAAGGGTCTGCGTTTGCTCACCCAACCACACCCAACCTCTCAGCCCCAAGAGTGTCCACCCTTATGTCTCATCCAGCTGTGGGTCTTGATATGGTCAATCCAGGTTGCATCACAGCCTCTGAACGAATTTTGTAAGAATTTCTCTCTCTTTCACTGTCTTTGTTTTACGGGTTTTTAAAAGTAATTTATTTTTATAATGGGGTTTAGCTGCTTTTCATGGCTGTGTTTATGCGGCTTTACACCCACTTGACTCACTTCCAGAGAGATATCAATACATAGGTTTTAAGATTCTTACTAGTCACATATATTCTTGTGTGGTGAATAGGGGGTGTTGAGTCCAGTTCACTGAGCAAGGAGTAGGTCTTGTCTATTACATATTGGGTGTATGGAACGGTATCTGAGCGAATTTGAAACCCTTGTTTTATGCATCACCCCACCTCACCATTCCCGTTAAGCAGCCATAGTGTGTTTTCTAAACGTGTGACTCTGTTCTGTTTTGTAATTCAGTTCAAGTGTAGCGGTTTTTACATTCCCTCTATAAGTGATAGCTTATGATAAGTGTCTTTTTCTGTGTGACTTATTTCACTTAGAATCGTCGTACCTAACTCCACTCATCTTGCTTCTACTAGCCTTATGACATTGATTTCATGTCTGAGTGATATTCCATTGTACATAAGGACCACAACTTCTTTATCCATTTTTCTCTTTCCTGGGATATTTAAGGTGTCATGAAGTGGAGGTTCTTGTCAACAGAGCAGCCCTAAACTTTCCGGTGCCTGTGTCTTGCTGATTTTTAGTTTTTCCAATTTATACGCCCATGAGTGGACGTGCCCTATGCTCCCTAAGCTGTTTTTTTTCCATGTTTCAGGACACAACGTACACTTCTCCAGAGTGGCTGTTGGCAATTTACATCCCGCCCATCAGTGTAGCAAGGCTGCCATTTCTCCATGGCCTGTCCTGCATTTCTGGTTTTGACACTTTTTGCAGCATGGCCCTTTTCACCGATGGGAAGCGAGACTTCTTTGTAGCGCTGATTTGCCTTTCCAGGTTGCTTGGTTGGCCAAAAAGTGCGTATGTGTTTTTTCCTGAATATATTCAGGAAAAAACGCATACGCCCTTTTTGGCCAAGGGCATCATTGTCGACCTTTTGCCGCTTTTCATGTGCTTTAAAGGCGATTCGTATCTACCTCCTGAAATCTGTTTCCTGCAATTCTGCCTTGCTTTCAAATCCTCTTCGTTGCCTTCCCTCAATATATCTGTGGATGAGAGTTATCATTTATAACTCTGCGGGTTTGTGAATTGCAGTTTCCCTGAGCTCCATTTTTCAAATGTCTTTTTTGGGAGCTGGCCGCAAAAGCGCGGGATTGCCTCAGGCCCTATTCTGCTTCTGGGCGGCAGGCTGAGCCTGTGGTTAATTCTTCTTCCTGTTGGGAAAATAGAGTGACCTGTGCCTGTCCCAACACCTAGATCTAGTCTCTCATTGGTTGCCCCTCTTCCCGTTCGTCCTCAGGACAAATTGCAACCTGTAGGGAACAGGAGGTTAAAGGTGCTGATTCTCCAAGTAGGGAGATTGCTAGTAAAGTAGCTGGAATGGCGAACCCGAGCACAAGGAGATGAGAAATGAGGTGCGTTTTAGAAACCTTTCAAAATCACACGGTGTACCATCTTCTGGGTTTCTCATGCATGTTTTCGATGTAGGAAGATGCCCTTGAACCTGGAGATTTGGGACCCATGGGATGGGTACCACGCAGAATTACTTTAAAGGGTCTGCGTTTGCTCACCCAACCTCACCCAACCTCTCAGCCCCAAGAGTGTCCACCCTTATGTCTCATCCAGGTGTGGGTGTAGATATGGTCAATCCAGGTTGCATCACAGCCTCTGAACGAATTTTGTAAGAATTTCTCTCTCTTTCACTGTCTTTGTTTTACGGGTTTTTAAAAGTAATTTATTTTTATAATGGGGTTTAGCTGCTTTTCATGGTTGTGTTTATGCGGCTTTACACCCACTTGACTCACTTCCAGACAGATATCAATACATAGGTTTTAAGATTCTTACTAGTCACATATATTCTTGTGCGGGGAATAGGGGGTGTTGAGTCCAGTTCACTGAGCAAGGAGTAGGTCTTGTCTATTACATATTGGGTGTATGGAACGGTATCTGAGCGAATTTGAAACCCTTGTTTTATGCATCACCCCACCTCACCATTCCCGTTAAGCAGCCATAGTGTGTTTTCTAAACGTGTGACTCTGTTCTGTTTTGTAATTCAGTTCAAGTGTAGCGGTTTTTACATTCCCTCTATAAGTGATAGCTTATGATAAGTGTCTTTTTCTGTGTGACTTATTTCACTTAGAATCGTCGTACCTAACTCCACTCATCTTGCTTCTACTAGCCTTATGACATTGATTTCATGTCTGAGTGATATTCCATTGTACATAAGGACCACAACTTCTTTATCCATTTTTCTCTTTCCTGGGATATTTAAGGTGTCATGAAGTGGAGGTTCTTGTCAACAGAGCAGCCCTAAACTTTCCGGTGCCTGTGTCTTGCTGATTTTTAGTTTTTCCAATTTATACGCCCATGAGTGGACGTGCCCTATGCTCCCTAAGCTGTTTTTTTTCGATGTTTCAGGACACAACGTACACTTCTCCAGAGTGGTTGTTGGCAATTTACATCCCGCCCATCAGTGTAGCAAGGCTGCCATTTCTCCATGGCCTGTCCTGCATTTCTGGTTTTGACACTTTTTGCAGCATGGCCCTTTTCACCGATGGGAAGCGAGACTTCTTTGTAGCGCTGATTTGCCTTTCCAGGTTGCTTGGTTGGCCAAAAAGGGCGTATGCGTTTTTTCCTGAATATATTCAGGAAAAAACGCATACGCCCTTTTTGGCCAAGGGCATCATTGTCGACGTTTTGCCGCTTTTCATGTGCTTTAAAGGCGATTCGTATCTACCTCCTGAAATCTGTTTCCTGCAATTCTGCCTTGCTTTCAAATCCTCTTCGTTGCCTTCCCTCAATATATCTGTGGATGAGAGTTATCATTTATAACTCTGCGGGTTTGTGAATTGCAGTTTCCCTGAGCTCCATTTTTCAAATGTCTTTTTTGGGAGCTGGCCGCAAAAGCGCGGGATTGCCTCAGGCCCTATTCTGCTTCTGGGCGGCAGGCTGAGCCTGTGGTTAATTCTTCTTCCTGTTGGGAAAATAGAGTGACCTGTGCCTGTTCCAACACCTAGATCTAGTCTCTCATTGGTTGCCCCTCTTCCCGTTCGTCCTCAGGACAAATTGCAACCTGTAGGGAACAGGAGGTTAAAGGTGCTGATTCTCCAAGTAGGGAGATTGCTAGTAAAGTAGCTGGAATGGCGAAACCGAGCACAAGGAGATGAGAAATGAGGTGCGTTTTAGAAACCTTTCAAAATCACACGGTGTACCATCTTCTGGGTTTCTCATGCATGTTTTCGATGTAGGAAGATGCCCTTGAACCTGGAGATTTGGGACCCATGGGATGGGTACCACGCAGTATTACTTTAAAGGGTCTGCGTTTGCTCACCCAACCTCACCCAACCTCTCAGCCCCAAGAGTGTCCACCCTTATGTCTCATCCAGGTGTGGGTGTAGATATGGTCAATCCAGGTTGCATCACAGCCTCTGAACGAATTTTGTAAGAATTTCTCTCTCTTTCACTGTCTTTGTTTTACGGGTTTTTAAAAGTAATTTATTTTTATAATGGGGTTTAGCTGCTTTTCATGGTTGTGTTTATGCGGCTTTACACCCACTTGACTCACTTCCAGACAGATATCAATACATAGGTTTTAAGATTCTTACTAGTCACATATATTCTTGTGCGGGGAATAGGGGGTGTTGAGTCCAGTTCACTGAGCAAGGAGTAGGTCTTGTCTATTACATATTGGGTGTATGGAACGGTATCTGAGCGAATTTGAAACCCTTGTTTTATGCATCACCCCACCTCACCATTCCCGTTAAGCAGCCATAGTGTGTTTTCTAAACGTGTGACTCTGTTCTGTTTTGTAATTCAGTTCAAGTGTAGCGGTTTTTACATTCCCTCTATAAGTGATAGCTTATGATAAGTGTCTTTTTCTGTGTGACTTATTTCACTTAGAATCGTCGTACCTAACTCCACTCATCTTGCTTCTACTAGCCTTATGACATTGATTTCATGTCTGAGTGATATTCCATTGTACATAAGGACCACAACTTCTTTATCCATTTTTCTCTTTCCTGGGATATTTAAGGTGTCATGAAGTGGAGGTTCTTGTCAACAGAGCAGCCCTAAACTTTCCGGTGCCTGTGTCTTGCTGATTTTTAGTTTTTCCAATTTATACGCCCATGAGTGGACGTGCCCTATGCTCCCTAAGCTGTTTTTTTTCGATGTTTCAGGACACAACGTACACTTCTCCAGAGTGGTTGTTGGCAATTTACATCCCGCCCATCAGTGTAGCAAGGCTGCCATTTCTCCATGGCCTGTCCTGCATTTCTGGTTTTGACACTTTTTGCAGCATGGCCCTTTTCACCGATGGGAAGCGAGACTTCTTTGTAGCGCTGATTTGCCTTTCCAGGTTGCTTGGTTGGCCAAAAAGGGCGTATGCGTTTTTTCCTGAATATATTCAGGAAAAAACGCATACGCCCTTTTTGGCCAAGGGCATCATTGTCGACGTTTTGCCGCTTTTCATGTGCTTTAAAGGCGATTCGTATCTACCTCCTGAAATCTGTTTCCTGCAATTCTGCCTTGCTTTCAAATCCTCTTCGTTGCCTTCCCTCAATATATCTGTGGATGAGAGTTATCATTTATAACTCTGCGGGTTTGTGAATTGCAGTTTCCCTGAGGTCCATTTTTCAACTGTCTTTTTTGGGAGCTGGCCTCAAAAGCGCGGGATTGCCTCAGGCCCTATTCTGCTTCTGGGCGGCAGGCTGAGCCTGTGGTTAATTCTTCTTCCTGTTGGGAAAATAGAGTGACCTGTGCCTGTCCCAACACCTAGATCTAGTCTCTCATTGGTTGCCCCTCTTCCGGTTCGTCCTCAGGACAAATTGCAGCCTGTAGGGAACAGGAGGTTAAAGGTGCTGATTCTCCAAGTAGGGAGATTGCTAGTAAAGTAGCTGGAATGGCGAAACCGAGCACAAGGAGATGAGAAATGAGGTGCGTTTTAGAAACCTTTCAAAATCACACGGTGTACCATCTTCTGGGTTTCTCATGCATGTTTTCGATGTAGGAAGATGCCCTTGAACCTGGAGATTTGGGACCCATGGGATGGGTACCACGCAGTATTACTTTAAAGGGTCTGCGTTTGCTCACCCAACCACACCCAACCTCTCAGCCCCAAGAGTGTCCACCCTTATGTCTCATCCAGCTGTGGGTCTTGATATGGTCAATCCAGGTTGCATCACAGCCTCTGAAGGAATTTTGTAAGAATTTCTCTCTCTTTCACTGTCTTTGTTTTATGGGTTTTTAAAAGTAATTTATTTTTATAATGGGGTTTAGCTGCTTTTCATGGCTGTGTTTATGCGGCTTTACACCCACTTGACTCACTTCCAGAGAGATATCAATACATAGGATTTAAGATTCTTACTAGTCACATATATTCTTGTGTGGTGAATAGGGGGTGTTGAGTCCAGTTCACTGAGCAAGGAGTAGGTCTTGTCTATTACATATTGGGTGTATGGAACGGTATCTGAGCGAATTTGAAACCCTTGTTTTATGCATCACCCCACCTCACCATTCCCGTTAAGCAGCCATATGTGTTTTCTAAACGTGTGACTCTGTTCTGTTTTGTAATTCAGTTCAAGTGTAGCGGTTTTTACATTCCATCTATAAGTGATAGCTTATGATAAGTGTCTTTTTCTGTGTGACTTATTTCACTTAGAATCGTCGTACCTAACTCCACTCATCTTGCTTCTACTAGCCTTATGACATTGATTTCATGTCTGAGTGATATTCCATTGTACATAAGGACCACAACTTCTTTATCCATTTTTCTCTTTCCTGGGATATTTAAGGTGTCATGAAGTGGAGGTTCTTGTCAACAGAGCAGCCCTAAACTTTCCGGTGCCTGTGTCTTGCTGATTTTTAGTTTTTCCAATTTATACGCCCATGAGTGGACGTGCCCTATGCTCCCTAAGCTGTTTTTTTTCGATGTTTCAGGACACAACGTACACTTCTCCAGAGTGGCTGTTGGCAATTTACATCCCGCCCATCAGTGTAGCAAGGCTGCCATTTCTCCATGGCCTGTCCTGCATTTCTGGTTTTGACACTTTTTGCAGCATGGCCCTTTTCACCGATGGGAAGCGAGACTTCTTTGTAGCGCTGATTTGCCTTTCCAGGTTGCTTGGTTGGCCAAAAAGGGCGTATGTGTTTTTTCCTGAATATATTCAGGAAAAAACGCATACGCCCTTTTTGGCCAAGGGCATCATTGTCGACCTTTTACCGCTTTTCATGTGCTTTAAAGGCGATTCGTATCTACCTCCTGAAATCTGTTTCCTGCAATTCTGCCTTGCTTTCAAATCCTCTTCGTTGCCTTCCCTCAATATATCTGTGGATGAGAGTTATCATTTATAACTCTGCGGGTTTGTGAATTGCAGTTTCCCTGAGCTCCATTTTTCAAATGTCTTTTTTGGGAGCTGGCCGCAAAAGCGCGGGATTGCCTCAGGCCCTATTCTGCTTCTGGGCGGCAGGCTGAGCCTGTGGTTAATTCTTCTTCCTGTTGGGAAAATAGAGTGACCTGTGCCTGTCCCAACACCTAGATCTAGTCTCTCATTGGTTGCCCCTCTTCCCGTTCATCCTCAGGACAAATTGCAACCTGTAGGGAACAGGAGGTTAAAGGTGCTGATTCTCCAAGTAGGGAGATTGCTAGTAAAGTAGCTGGAATGGCGAAACCGAGCACAAGGAGATGAGAAATGAGGTGCGTTTTAGAAACCTTTCAAAATCACACGGTGTACCATATTCTGGGTTTCTCATGCATGTTTTCGATGTAGGAAGATGCCCTTGAACCTGGAGATTTGGGACCCATGGGATGGGTACCACGCAGTATTACTTTAAAGGGTCTGCGTTTTCTCAACCAACCTCACCCAACCTCTCCCAACCTCTCAGCCCCAAGAGTGTCCACCCTTATGTCTCATCCAGGTGTGGGTCTAGATATGGTCAATCCAGGTTGCATCACAGCCTCTGAACGAATTTTGTAAGAATTTCTCTCTCTTTCACTGTCTTTGTTTTACGGGTTTTTAAAAGTAATTTATTTTTATAATGGGGTTTAGCTGCCTTTCATGGCTGTGTTTATGCGGCTTTACACCCACTTGACTCACTTCCAGACAGATATCAATACATAGGTTTTAAGATTCTTACTAGTCACATATATTCTTGTGCGGGGAATAGGGGGTGTTGAGTCCAGTTCACTGAGCAAGGAGTAGGTCTTGTCTATTACATATTGGGTGTATGGAACGGTATCTGAGCCAATTTGAAACCCTTGTTTTATGCATCACCCCACCTCACCTTTCCTGTTAAGCAGCTATAGTGTGTTTTCTAAACGTGTGAATCTGTTCTGTTTTGTAATTCAGTTCAAGTGTAGCGGTTTTTACATTCCCTCTATAAGTGATAGCTTATGATAAGTGTCTTTTTCTGTGTGACTTATTTCACTTAGAATCGTCGTACCTAACTCCACTCATCTTGCTTCTACTAGCCTTATGATATTGATTTCATGTCTGAGTGATATTCCATTGTACATAAGGACCACAACTTCTTTATCCATTTTTCTCTTTCCTGGGATATTTAAGGTGTCATGAAGTGGAGGTTCTTGTCAACAGAGCAGCCCTAAAATTTCGGGTGCCTGTGTCTTGCTGATTTTTAGTTTTTCCAATTTATACGCCCATGAGTGGACGTGCCCTATGCTCCCTAAGCTGTTTTTTTTCGATGTTTCAGGACACAACGTACACTTCTCCAGAGTGGCTGTTGGCAATTTACATCCCGCCCATCAGTGTAGCAAGGCTGCCATTTCTCCATGGCCTGTCCTGCATTTCTGGTTTTGACACTTTTTGCAGCATGGCCCTTTTCACCGATGGGAAGCGAGACTTCTTTGTAGCGCTGATTTGCCTTTCCAGGTTGCTTGGTTGGCCAAGAAGGGCGTATGTGTTTTTTCCTGAATATATTCAGGAAAAAACGCATACGCCCTTTTTGGCCAAGGGCATCATTGTCGACGTTTTGCCGCTTTTCATGTGCTTTAAAGGCGATTCGTATCTACCTCCTGAAATCTGTTTCCTGCAATTCTGCCTTGCTTTCAAATCCTCTTCGTTGCCTTCCCTCAATATATCTGTGGATGAGAGTTATCATTTATAACTCTGCGGGTTTGTGAATTGCAGTTTCCCTGAGCTCCATTTTTCAAATGTCTTTTTTGGGAGCTGGCCGCAAAAGCGCGCGATTGCCTCAGGCCCTATTCTGCTTCTGGGCGGCAGGCTGAGCCTGTGGTTAATTCTTCTTCCTGTTGGGAAAATAGAGTGACCTGTGCCTGTCCCAACACCTAGATCTAGTCTCTCATTGGTTGCCCCTCTTCCCGTTCGTCCTCAGGACAAATTGCAACCTGTAGGGAACAGGAGGTTAAAGGTGCTGATTCTCCAAGTAGGGAGATTGCTAGTAAAGTAGCTGGAATGGCGAAACCGAGCACAAGGAGATGAGAAATGAGGTGCGTTTTAGAAACCTTTCAAAATCACACGGTGTACCATCTTCTGGGTTTCTCATGCATGTTTTCGATGTAGGAAGATGCCCTTGAACCTGGAGATTTGGGACCCATGGGATGGGTACCACGCAGTATTACTTTAAAGGGTCTGCGTTTTCTCACCCAACCTCACCCAACCTCTCAGCCCCAAGAGTGTCCACCCTTATGTCTCATCCAGGAGTGGGTGTAGATATGGTCAATCCAGGTTGCATCACAGCCTCTGAACGAATTTTGTAAGAATTTCTCTCTCTTTCACTGTCTTTGTTTTACGGGTTTTTAAAAGTAATTTATTTTTATAATGGGGTTTAGCTGCTTTTCATGGTTGTGTTTATGCGGCTTTACACCCACTTGACTCACTTCCAGACAGATATCAATACATAGGTTTTAAGATTCTTACTAGTCACATATATTCTTGTGCGGGGAATAGGGGGTGTTGAGTCCAGTTCACTGAGCAAGGGGTAGGTCTTGTCTATTACATATTGGGTGTATGGAACGGTATCTGAGCGAATTTGAAACCCTTGTTTTATGCATCACCCCACCTCACCTTTCCCGTTAAGCAGCCATAGTGTGTTTTCTAAACGTGTGACTCTGTTCTGTTTTGTAATTCAGTTCAAGTGTAGCGGTTTTTACATTCCCTCTATAAGTGATAGCTTATGATAAGTGTCTTTTTCTGTGTGACTTATTTCACTTAGAATCGTCGTACCTAACTCCACTCATCTTGCTTCTACTAGCCTTATGACATTGATTTCATGTCTGAGTGATATTCCATTGTACATAAGGACCACAACTTCTTTATCCATTTTTCTCTTTCCTGGGATATTTAAGGTGTCATGAAGTGGAGGTTCTTGTCAACAGAGCAGCCCTAAACTTTCCGGTGCCTGTGTCTTGCTGATTTTTAGTTTTTCCAATTTATACGCCCATGAGTGGACGTGCCCTATGCTCCCTAAGCTGTTTTTTTTCGATGTTTCAGGACACAACGTACACTTCTCCAGAGTGGTTGTTGGCAATTTACATCCCGCCCATCAGTGTAGCAAGGCTGCCATTTCTCCATGGCCTGTCCTGCATTTCTGGTTTTGACACTTTTTGCAGCATGGCCCTTTTCACCGATGGGAAGCGAGACTTCTTTGTAGCGCTGATTTGCCTTTCCAGGTTGCTTGGTTGGCCAAAAAGGGCGTATGCGTTTTTTCCTGAATATATTCAGGAAAAAACGCATACGCCCTTTTTGGCCAAGGGCATCATTGTCGACGTTTTGCCGCTTTTCATGTGCTTTAAAGGCGATTCGTATCTACCTCCTGAAATCTGTTTCCTGCAATTCTGCCTTGCTTTCAAATCCTCTTCGTTGCCTTCCCTCAATATATCTGTGGATGAGAGTTATCATTTATAACTCTGCGGGTTTGTGAATTGCAGTTTCCCTGAGGTCCATTTTTCAACTGTCTTTTTTGGGAGCTGGCCTCAAAAGCGCGGGATTGCCTCAGGCCCTATTCTGCTTCTGGGCGGCAGGCTGAGCCTGTGGTTAATTCTTCTTCCTGTTGGGAAAATAGAGTGACCTGTGCCTGTCCCAACACCTAGATCTAGTCTCTCATTGGTTGCCCCTCTTCCGGTTCGTCCTCAGGACAAATTGCAGCCTGTAGGGAACAGGAGGTTAAAGGTGCTTATTCTCCAAGTAGGGAGATTGCTAGTAAAGTAGCTGGAATGGCGAAACCGAGCACAAGGAGATGAGAAATGAGGTGCGTTTTAGAAACCTTTCAAAATCACACGGTGTACCATCTTCTGGGTTTCTCATGCATGTTTTCGATGTAGGAAGATGCCCTTGAACCTGGAGATTTGGGACCCATGGGATGGGTACCACGCAGTATTACTTTAAAGGGTCTGCGTTTGCTCACCCAACCACACCCAACCTCTCAGCCCCAAGAGTGTCCACCCTTATGTCTCATCCAGCTGTGGGTCTTGATATGGTCAATCCAGGTTGCATCACAGCCTCTGAAGGAATTTTGTAAGAATTTCTCTCTCTTTCACTGTCTTTGTTTTATGGGTTTTTAAAAGTAATTTATTTTTATAATGGGGTTTAGCTGCTTTTCATGGCTGTGTTTATGCGGCTTTACACCCACTTGACTCACTTCCAGAGAGATATCAATACATAGGATTTAAGATTCTTACTAGTCACATATATTCTTGTGTGGTGAATAGGGGGTGTTGAGTCCAGTTCACTGAGCAAGGAGTAGGTCTTGTCTATTACATATTGGGTGTATGGAACGGTATCTGAGCGAATTTGAAACCCTTGTTTTATGCATCACCCCACCTCACCATTCCCGTTAAGCAGCCATATGTGTTTTCTAAACGTGTGACTCTGTTCTGTTTTGTAATTCAGTTCAAGTGTAGCGGTTTTTACATTCCATCTATAAGTGATAGCTTATGATAAGTGTCTTTTTCTGTGTGACTTATTTCACTTAGAATCGTCGTACCTAACTCCACTCATCTTGCTTCTACTAGCCTTATGACATTGATTTCATGTCTGAGTGATATTCCATTGTACATAAGGACCACAACTTCTTTATCCATTTTTCTCTTTCCTGGGATATTTAAGGTGTCATGAAGTGGAGGTTCTTGTCAACAGAGCAGCCCTAAACTTTCCGGTGCCTGTGTCTTGCTGATTTTTAGTTTTTCCAATTTATACGCCCATGAGTGGACGTGCCCTATGCTCCCTAAGCTGTTTTTTTTCGATGTTTCAGGACACAACGTACACTTCTCCAGAGTGGCTGTTGGCAATTTACATCCCGCCCATCAGTGTAGCAAGGCTGCCATTTCTCCATGGCCTGTCCTGCATTTCTGGTTTTGACACTTTTTGCAGCATGGCCCTTTTCACCGATGGGAAGCGAGACTTCTTTGTAGCGCTGATTTGCCTTTCCAGGTTGCTTGGTTGGCCAAAAAGGGCGTATGTGTTTTTTCCTGAATATATTCAGGAAAAAACGCATACGCCCTTTTTGGCCAAGGGCATCATTGTCGACCTTTTACCGCTTTTCATGTGCTTTAAAGGCGATTCGTATCTACCTCCTGAAATCTGTTTCCTGCAATTCTGCCTTGCTTTCAAATCCTCTTCGTTGCCTTCCCTCAATATATCTGTGGATGAGAGTTATCATTTATAACTCTGCGGGTTTGTGAATTGCAGTTTCCCTGAGCTCCATTTTTCAAATGTCTTTTTTGGGAGCTGGCCGCAAAAGCGCGGGATTGCCTCAGGCCCTATTCTGCTTCTGGGCGGCAGGCTGAGCCTGTGGTTAATTCTTCTTCCTGTTGGGAAAATAGAGTGACCTGTGCCTGTCCCAACACCTAGATCTAGTCTCTCATTGGTTGCCCCTCTTCCCGTTCATCCTCAGGACAAATTGCAACCTGTAGGGAACAGGAGGTTAAAGGTGCTGATTCTCCAAGTAGGGAGATTGCTAGTAAAGTAGCTGGAATGGCGAAACCGAGCACAAGGAGATGAGAAATGAGGTGCGTTTTAGAAACCTTTCAAAATCACACGGTGTACCATATTCTGGGTTTCTCATGCATGTTTTCGATGTAGGAAGATGCCCTTGAACCTGGAGATTTGGGACCCATGGGATGGGTACCACGCAGTATTACTTTAAAGGGTCTGCGTTTTCTCAACCAACCTCACCCAACCTCTCCCAACCTCTCAGCCCCAAGAGTGTCCACCCTTATGTCTCATCCAGGTGTGGGTCTAGATATGGTCAATCCAGGTTGCATCACAGCCTCTGAACGAATTTTGTAAGAATTTCTCTCTCTTTCACTGTCTTTGTTTTACGGGTTTTTAAAAGTAATTTATTTTTATAATGGGGTTTAGCTGCCTTTCATGGCTGTGTTTATGCGGCTTTACACCCACTTGACTCACTTCCAGACAGATATCAATACATAGGTTTTAAGATTCTTACTAGTCACATATATTCTTGTGCGGGGAATAGGGGGTGTTGAGTCCAGTTCACTGAGCAAGGAGTAGGTCTTGTCTATTACATATTGGGTGTATGGAACGGTATCTGAGCCAATTTGAAACCCTTGTTTTATGCATCACCCCACCTCACCTTTCCTGTTAAGCAGCTATAGTGTGTTTTCTAAACGTGTGAATCTGTTCTGTTTTGTAATTCAGTTCAAGTGTAGCGGTTTTTACATTCCCTCTATAAGTGATAGCTTATGATAAGTGTCTTTTTCTGTGTGACTTATTTCACTTAGAATCGTCGTACCTAACTCCACTCATCTTGCTTCTACTAGCCTTATGATATTGATTTCATGTCTGAGTGATATTCCATTGTACATAAGGACCACAACTTCTTTATCCATTTTTCTCTTTCCTGGGATATTTAAGGTGTCATGAAGTGGAGGTTCTTGTCAACAGAGCAGCCCTAAAATTTCGGGTGCCTGTGTCTTGCTGATTTTTAGTTTTTCCAATTTATACGCCCATGAGTGGACGTGCCCTATGCTCCCTAAGCTGTTTTTTTTCGATGTTTCAGGACACAACGTACACTTCTCCAGAGTGGCTGTTGGCAATTTACATCCCGCCCATCAGTGTAGCAAGGCTGCCATTTCTCCATGGCCTGTCCTGCATTTCTGGTTTTGACACTTTTTGCAGCATGGCCCTTTTCACCGATGGGAAGCGAGACTTCTTTGTAGCGCTGATTTGCCTTTCCAGGTTGCTTGGTTGGCCAAGAAGGGCGTATGTGTTTTTTCCTGAATATATTCAGGAAAAAACGCATACGCCCTTTTTGGCCAAGGGCATCATTGTCGACGTTTTGCCGCTTTTCATGTGCTTTAAAGGCGATTCGTATCTACCTCCTGAAATCTGTTTCCTGCAATTCTGCCTTGCTTTCAAATCCTCTTCGTTGCCTTCCCTCAATATATCTGTGGATGAGAGTTATCATTTATAACTCTGCGGGTTTGTGAATTGCAGTTTCCCTGAGCTCCATTTTTCAAATGTCTTTTTTGGGAGCTGGCCGCAAAAGCGCGCGATTGCCTCAGGCCCTATTCTGCTTCTGGGCGGCAGGCTGAGCCTGTGGTTAATTCTTCTTCCTGTTGGGAAAATAGAGTGACCTGTGCCTGTCCCAACACCTAGATCTAGTCTCTCATTGGTTGCCCCTCTTCCCGTTCGTCCTCAGGACAAATTGCAACCTGTAGGGAACAGGAGGTTAAAGGTGCTGATTCTCCAAGTAGGGAGATTGCTAGTAAAGTAGCTGGAATGGCGAAACCGAGCACAAGGAGATGAGAAATGAGGTGCGTTTTAGAAACCTTTCAAAATCACACGGTGTACCATCTTCTGGGTTTCTCATGCATGTTTTCGATGTAGGAAGATGCCCTTGAACCTGGAGATTTGGGACCCATGGGATGGGTACCACGCAGTATTACTTTAAAGGGTCTGCGTTTTCTCACCCAACCTCACCCAACCTCTCAGCCCCAAGAGTGTCCACCCTTATGTCTCATCCAGGAGTGGGTGTAGATATGGTCAATCCAGGTTGCATCACAGCCTCTGAACGAATTTTGTAAGAATTTCTCTCTCTTTCACTGTCTTTGTTTTACGGGTTTTTAAAAGTAATTTATTTTTATAATGGGGTTTAGCTGCTTTTCATGGTTGTGTTTATGCGGCTTTACACCCACTTGACTCACTTCCAGACAGATATCAATACATAGGTTTTAAGATTCTTACTAGTCACATATATTCTTGTGCGGGGAATAGGGGGTGTTGAGTCCAGTTCACTGAGCAAGGAGTAGGTCTTGTCTATTACATATTGGGTGTATGGAACCGTATCTGAGCGAATTTGAAACCCTTGTTTTATGCATCACCCCACCTCACCTTTCCCGTTAAGCAGCCATAGTGTGTTTTCTAAACGTGTGACTCTGTTCTGTTTTGTAATTCAGTTCAAGTGTAGCGGTTTTTACATTCCCTCTATAAGTGATAGCTTATGATAAGTGTCTTTTTCTGTGTGACTTATTTCACTTAGAATCGTCGTACCTAACTCCACTCATCTTGCTTCTACTAGCCTTATGACATTGATTTCATGTCTGAGTGATATTCCATTGTACATAAGGACCACAACTTCTTTATCCATTTTTCTCTTTCCTGGGATATTTAAGGTGTCATGAAGTGGAGGTTCTTGTCAACAGAGCAGCCCTAAACTTTCCGGTGCCTGTGTCTTGCTGATTTTTAGTTTTTCCAATTTATACGCCCATGAGTGGACGTGCCCTATGCTCCCTAAGCTGTTTTTTTTCGATGTTTCAGGACACAACGTACACTTCTCCAGAGTGGTTGTTGGCAATTTACATCCCGCCCATCAGTGTAGCAAGGCTGCCATTTCTCCATGGCCTGTCCTGCATTTCTGGTTTTGACACTTTTTGCAGCATGGCCCTTTTCACCGATGGGAAGCGAGACTTCTTTGTAGCGCTGATTTGCCTTTCCAGGTTGCTTGGTTGGCCAAAAAGGGCGTATGCATTTTTTCCTGAATATATTCAGGAAAAAACGCATACGCCCTTTTTGGCCAAGGGCATCATTGTCGACGTTTTGCCGCTTTTCATGTGCTTTAAAGGCGATTCGTATCTACCTCCTGAAATCTGTTTCCTGCAATTCTGCCTTGCTTTCAAATCCTCTTCGTTGCCTTCCCTCAATATATCTGTGGATGAGAGTTATCATTTATAACTCTGCGGGTTTGTGAATTGCAGTTTCCCTGAGCTCCATTTTTCAAATGTCTTTTTTGGGAGCTGGCCGCAAAAGCGCGGGATTGCCTCAGGCCCTATTCTGCTTCTGGGCGGCAGGCTGAGCCTGTGGTTAATTCTTCTTCCTGTTGGGAAAATAGAGTGACCTGTGCCTGTCCCAACACCTAGATCTAGTCTCTCATTGGTTGCCCCTCTTCCGGTTCGTCCTCAGGACAAATTGTAGCCTGTAGGGAATGGGAGGTTAAAGGTGCTGATTCTCCAAGTAGGGAGATTGCTAGTAAAGTAGCTGGAATGGCGAAACCGAGCACAAGGAGATGAGAAATGAGGTGCGTTTTAGAAACCTTTCAAAATCACACGGTGTACCATCTTCTGGGTTTCTCATGCATGTTTTCGATGTAGGAAGATGCCCTTGAACCTGGAGATTTGGGACCCATGGGATGGGTACCACGCAGTATTACTTTAAAGGGTCTGCGTTTGCTCACCCAACCTCACCCAACCTCTCAGCCCCAAGAGTGTCCACCCTTATGTCTCATCCAGGTGTGGGTGTAGATATGGTCAATCCAGGTTGCATCACAGCCTCTGAACGAATTTTGTAAGAATTTCTCTCTCTTTCACTGTCTTTGTTTTACGGGTTTTTAAAAGTAATTTATTTTTATAATGGGGTTTAGCTGCTTTTCATGGTTGTGTTTATGCGGCTTTACACCCACTTGACTCACTTCCAGACAGATATCAATACATAGGTTTTAAGATTCTTACTAGTCACATATATTCTTGTGCGGGGAATAGGGGGTGTTGAGTCCAGTTCACTGAGCAAGGAGTAGGTCTTGTCTATTACATATTGGGTGTATGGAATGGTATCTGAGCGAATTTGAAACCCTTGTTTTATGCATCACCCCACCTCACCATTCCCGTTAAGCAGCCATAGTGTGTTTTCTAAACGTGTGAGTCTGTTCTGTTTTGTAATTCAGTTCAAGTGTAGCGGTTTTTACATTCCCTCTATAAGTGATAGCTTATGATAAGTGTCTTTTTCTGTGTGACTTATTTCACTTAGAATCGTCGTACCTAACTCCACTCATCTTGCTTCTACTAGCCTTATGACATTGATTTCATGTCTGAGTGATATTCCATTGTACATAAGGACCACAACTTCTTTATCCATTTTTCTCTTTCCTGGGATATTTAAGGTGTCATGAAGTGGAGGTTCTTGTCAACAGAGCAGCCCTAAACTTTCCGGTGCCTGTGTCTTGCTGATTTTTAGTTTTTCCAATTTATACGCCCATGAGTGGACGTGCCCTATGCTCCCTAAGCTGTTTTTTTTCGATGTTTCAGGACACAACGTACACTTCTCCATAGTGGTTGTTGGCAATTTACATCCCGCCCATCAGTGTAGCAAGGCTGCCATTTCTCCATGGCCTGTCCTGCATTTCTGGTTTTGACACTTTTTGCAGCATGGCCCTTTTGACCGATGGGAAGCGAGACTTCTTTGTAGCGCTGATTTGCCTTTCCAGGTTGCTTGGTTGGCCAAAAAGGGCGTATGCGTTTTTTCCTGAATATATTCAGGAAAAAACGCATACGCCCTTTTTGGCCAAGGGCATCATTGTCGACGTTTTGCCGCTTTTCATGTGCTTTAAAGGCGATTCGTATCTACCTCCTGAAATCTGTTTCCTGCAATTCTGCCTTGCTTTCAAATCCTCTTCGTTGCCTTCCCTCAATATATCTGTGGATGAGAGTTATCATTTATAACTCTGCGGGTTTGTGAATTGCAGTTTCCCTGAGGTCCATTTTTCAACTGTCTTTTTTGGGAGCTGGCCTCAAAAGCGCGGGATTGCCTCAGGCCCTATTCTGCTTCTGGGCGGCAGGCTGAGCCTGTGGTTAATTCTTCTTCCTGTTGGGAAAATAGAGTGACCTGTGCCTGTCCCAACACCTAGATCTAGTCTCTCATTGGTTGCCCCTCTTCCGGTTCGTCCTCAGGACAAATTGCAGCCTGTAGGGAACAGGAGGTTAAAGGTGCTGATTCTCCAAGTAGGGAGATTGCTAGTAAAGTAGCTGGAATGGCGAAACCGAGCACAAGGAGATGAGAAATGAGGTGCGTTTTAGAAACGTTTCAAAATCACACGGTGTACCATCTTCTGGGTTTCTCATGCATGTTTTCGATGTAGGAAGATGCCCTTGAACCTGGAGATTTGGGACCCATGGGATGGGTACCACGCAGTATTACTTTAAAGGGTCTGCGTTTGCTCACCCAACCACACCCAACCTCTCAGCCCCAAGAGTGTCCACCCTTATGTCTCATCCAGCTGTGGGTCTTGATATGGTCAATCCAGGTTGCATCACAGCCTCTGACCGAATTTTGTAAGAATTTCTCTCTCTTTCACTGTCTTCGTTTTACGGGTTTTTAAAAGTAATTTATTTTTATAATGGGGTTTAGCTGCCTTTCATGGCTGTGTTTATGCGGCTTTACACCCACTTGACTCACTTCCAGACAGATATCAATACATAGGTTTTAAGATTCTTACTAGTCACATATATTCTTGTGCGGGGAATAGGGGGTGTTGAGTACAGTTCACTGAGCAAGGAGTAGGTCTTGTCTATTACATATTGGGTGTATGGAACGGTATCTGAGCCAATTTGAAACCCTTGTTTTATGCATCACCCCACCTCACCTTTCCTGTTAAGCAGCTATAGTGTGTTTTCTAAACGTGTGACTCTGTTCTGTTTTGTAATTCAGTTCAAGTGTAGCGGTTTTTACATTCCCTCTATAAGTGATAGCTTATGATAAGTGTCTTTTTCTGTGTGACTTATTTCACTTAGAATCGTCGTACCTAACTCCACTCATCTTGCTTCTACTAGCCTTATGATATTGATTTCATGTCTGAGTGATATTCCATTGTACATAAGGACCACAACTTCTTTATCCATTTTTCTCTTTCCTGGGATATTTAAGGTGTCATGAAGTGGAGGTTCTTGTCAACAGAGCAGCCCTAAACTTTCGGGTGCCTGTGTCTTGCTGATTTTTAGTTTTTCCAATTTATACGCCCATGAGTGGACGTGCCCTATGCTCCCTAAGCTGTTTTTTTTCGATGTTTCAGGACACAACGTACACTTCTCCAGAGTGGCTGTTGGCAATTTACATCCCGCCCATCAGTGTAGCAAGGCTGCCATTTCTCCATGGCCTGTCCTGCATTTCTGGTTTTGACACTTTTTGCAGCATGGCCCTTTTCACCGATGGGAAGCGAGACTTCTTTGTAGCGCTGATTTGCCTTTCCAGGTTGCTTGGTTGGCCAAGAAGGGCGTATGTGTTTTTTCCTGAATATATTCAGGAAAAAACGCATACGCCCTTTTTGGCCAAGGGCATCATTGTCGACCTTTTGCCGCTTTTCATGTGCTTTAAAGGCGATTCGTATCTACCTCCTGAAATCTGTTTCCTGCAATTCTGCCTTGCTTTCAAATCCTCTTCGTTGCCTTCCCTCAATATATCTGTGGATGAGAGTTATCATTTATAATTCTGCGGGTTTGTGAATTGCAGTTTCCCTGAGCTCCATTTTTCAAATGTCTTTTTTGGGAGCTGGCCGCAAAAGCGCGGGATTGCCTCAGGCCCTATTCTGCTTCTGGGCGGCAGGCTGAGCCTGTGGTTAATTCTTCTTCCTGTTGGGAAAATAGAGTGACCTGTGCCTGTCCCAACACCTAGATCTAGTCTCTCATTGGTTGCCCCTCTTCCCATTCGTCCTCAGGACAAATTGCAACCTGTAGGGAACAGGAGGTTAAAGGTGCTGATTCTCCAAGTAGGGAGATTGCTAGTAAAGTAGCTGGAATGGCGAAACCGAGCACAAGGAGATGAGAAATGAGGTGCGTTTTAGAAACCTTTCAAAATCACACGGTGTACCATCTTCTGGGTTTCTCATGCATGTTTTCGATGTAGGAAGATGCCCTTGAACCTGGAGATTTGGGACCCATGGAATGGGTACCACGCAGTATTACTTTAAAGGGTCTGCATTTTCTCACCCAACCTCACCCAACCTCTCAGCCCCAAGAGTGTCCACCCTTATGTCTCATCCAGGAGTGGGTGTAGATATGGTCAATCCAGGTTGCATCACAGCCTCTGAACGAATTTTGTAAGAATTTCTCTCTCTTTCACTGTCTTTGTTTTACGGGTTTTTAAAAGTAATTTATTTTTATAATGGGGTTTAGCTGCTTTTCATGGTTGTGTTTATGCGGCTTTACACCCACTTGACTCACTTCCAGACAGATATCAATACATAGGTTTTAAGATTCTTACTAGTCACATATATTCTTGTGCGGGGAATAGGGGGTGTTGAGTCCAGTTCACTGAGCAAGGAGTAGGTCTTGTCTATTACATATTGGGTGTATGGAACGGTATCTGAGCGAATTTGAAACCCTTGTTTTATGCATCACCCCACCTCACCATTCCCGTTAAGCAGCCATAGTGTGTTTTCTAAACGTGTGAGTCTGTTCTGTTTTGTAATTCAGTTCAAGTGTAGCGGTTTTTACATTCCCTCTATAAGTGATAGCTTATGATAAGTGTCTTTTTCTGTGTGACTTATTTCACTTAGAATCGTCGTACCTAACTCCACTCATCTTGCTTCTACTAGCCTTATGACATTGATTTCATGTCTGAGTGATATTCCATTGTACATAAGGACCACAACTTCTTTATCCATTTTTCTCTTTCCTGGGATATTTAAGGTGTCATGAAGTGGAGGTTCTTGTCAACAGAGCAGCCCTAAACTTTCCGGTGCCTGTGTCTTGCTGATTTTTAGTTTTTCCAATTTATACGCCCATGAGTGGACGTGCCCTATGCTCCCTAAGCTGTTTTTTTTCGATGTTTCAGGACACAACGTACACTTCTCCAGAGTGGCTGTTGGCAATTTACATCCCGCCCATCAGTGTAGCAAGGCTGCCATTTCTCCATGGCCTGTCCTGCATTTCTGGTTTTGACACTTTTTGCAGCATGGCCCTTTTCACCGATGGGAAGCGAGACTTCTTTGTAGCGCTGATTTGCCTTTCCAGGTTGCTTGGTTGGCCAAAAAGGGCGTATGTGTTTTTTCCTGAATATATTCAGGAAAAAACGCATACGCCCTTTTTGGCCAAGGGCATCATTGTCGACCTTTTACCGCTTTTCATGTGCTTTAAAGGCGATTCGTATCTACCTCCTGAAATCTGTTTCCTGCAATTCTGCCTTGCTTTCAAATCCTCTTCGTTGCCTTCCCTCAATATATCTGTGGATGAGAGTTATCATTTATAACTCTGCGGGTTTGTGAATTGCAGTTTCCCTGAGCTCCATTTTTCAAATGTCTTTTTTGGGAGCTGGCCGCAAAAGCGCGGGATTGCCTCAGGCCCTATTCTGCTTCTGGGCGGCAGGCTGAGCCTGTGGTTAATTCTTCTTCCTGTTGGGAAAATAGAGTGACCTGTGCCTGTCCCAACACCTAGATCTAGTCTCTCATTGGTTGCCCCTCTTCCCGTTCATCCTCAGGACAAATTGCAACCTGTAGGGAACAGGAGGTTAAAGGTGCTGATTCTCCAAGTAGGGAGATTGCTAGTAAAGTAGCTGGAATGGCGAAACCGAGCACAAGGAGATGAGAAATGAGGTGCGTTTTAGAAACCTTTCAAAATCACACGGTGTACCATATTCTGGGTTTCTCATGCATGTTTTCGATGTAGGAAGATGCCCTTGAACCTGGAGATTTGGGACCCATGGGATGGGTACCACGCAGTATTACTTTAAAGGGTCTGCGTTTTCTCAACCAACCTCACCCAACCTCTCCCAACCTCTCAGCCCCAAGAGTGTCCACCCTTATGTCTCATCCAGGTGTGGGTCTAGATATGGTCAATCCAGGTTGCATCACAGCCTCTGAACGAATTTTGTAAGAATTTCTCTCTCTTTCACTGTCTTTGTTTTACGGGTTTTTAAAAGTAATTTATTTTTATAATGGGGTTTAGCTGCCTTTCATGGCTGTGTTTATGCGGCTTTACACCCACTTGACTCACTTCCAGACAGATATCAATACATAGGTTTTAAGATTCTTACTAGTCACATATATTCTTGTGCGGGGAATAGGGGGTGTTGAGTCCAGTTCACTGAGCAAGGAGTAGGTCTTGTCTATTACATATTGGGTGTATGGAACGGTATCTGAGCCAATTTGAAACCCTTGTTTTATGCATCACCCCACCTCACCTTTCCTGTTAAGCAGCTATAGTGTGTTTTCTAAACGTGTGAATCTGTTCTGTTTTGTAATTCAGTTCAAGTGTAGCGGTTTTTACATTCCCTCTATAAGTGATAGCTTATGATAAGTGTCTTTTTCTGTGTGACTTATTTCACTTAGAATCGTCGTACCTAACTCCACTCATCTTGCTTCTACTAGCCTTATGATATTGATTTCATGTCTGAGTGATATTCCATTGTACATAAGGACCACAACTTCTTTATCCATTTTTCTCTTTCCTGGGATATTTAAGGTGTCATGAAGTGGAGGTTCTTGTCAACAGAGCAGCCCTAAAATTTCGGGTGCCTGTGTCTTGCTGATTTTTAGTTTTTCCAATTTATACGCCCATGAGTGGACGTGCCCTATGCTCCCTAAGCTGTTTTTTTTCGATGTTTCAGGACACAACGTACACTTCTCCAGAGTGGCTGTTGGCAATTTACATCCCGCCCATCAGTGTAGCAAGGCTGCCATTTCTCCATGGCCTGTCCTGCATTTCTGGTTTTGACACTTTTTGCAGCATGGCCCTTTTCACCGATGGGAAGCGAGACTTCTTTGTAGCGCTGATTTGCCTTTCCAGGTTGCTTGGTTGGCCAAGAAGGGCGTATGTGTTTTTTCCTGAATATATTCAGGAAAAAACGCATACGCCCTTTTTGGCCAAGGGCATCATTGTCGACGTTTTGCCGCTTTTCATGTGCTTTAAAGGCGATTCGTATCTACCTCCTGAAATCTGTTTCCTGCAATTCTGCCTTGCTTTCAAATCCTCTTCGTTGCCTTCCCTCAATATATCTGTGGATGAGAGTTATCATTTATAACTCTGCGGGTTTGTGAATTGCAGTTTCCCTGAGCTCCATTTTTCAAATGTCTTTTTTGGGAGCTGGCCGCAAAAGCGCGGGATTGCCTCAGGCCCTATTCTGCTTCTGGGCGGCAGGCTGAGCCTGTGGTTAATTCTTCTTCCTGTTGGGAAAATAGAGTGACCTGTGCCTGTCCCAACACCTAGATCTAGTCTCTCATTGGTTGCCCCTCTTCCCGTTCGTCCTCAGGACAAATTGCAACCTGTAGGGAACAGGAGGTTAAAGGTGCTGATTCTCCAAGTAGGGAGATTGCTAGTAAAGTAGCTGGAATGGCGAAACCGAGCACAAGGAGATGAGAAATGAGGTGCGTTTTAGAAACCTTTCAAAATCACACGGTGTACCATCTTCTGGGTTTCTCATGCATGTTTTCGATGTAGGAAGATGCCCTTGAACCTGGAGATTTGGGACCCATGGGATGGGTACCACGCAGTATTACTTTAAAGGGTCTGCGTTTTCTCACCCAACCTCACCCAACCTCTCAGCCCCAAGAGTGTCCACCCTTATGTCTCATCCAGGAGTGGGTGTAGATATGGTCAATCCAGGTTGCATCACAGCCTCTGAACGAATTTTGTAAGAATTTCTCTCTCTTTCACTGTCTTTGTTTTACGGGTTTTTAAAAGTAATTTATTTTTATAATGGGGTTTAGCTGCTTTTCATGGTTGTGTTTATGCGGCTTTACACCCACTTGACTCACTTCCAGACAGATATCAATACATAGGTTTTAAGATTCTTACTAGTCACATATATTCTTGTGCGGGGAATAGGGGGTGTTGAGTCCAGTTCACTGAGCAAGGAGTAGGTCTTGTCTATTACATATTGGGTGTATGGAACGGTATCTGAGCGAATTTGAAACCCTTGTTTTATGCATCACCCCACCTCACCTTTCCCGTTAAGCAGCCATAGTGTGTTTTCTAAACGTGTGACTCTGTTCTGTTTTGTAATTCAGTTCAAGTGTAGCGGTTTTTACATTCCCTCTATAAGTGATAGCTTATGATAAGTGTCTTTTTCTGTGTGACTTATTTCACTTAGAATCGTCGTACCTAACTCCACTCATCTTGCTTCTACTAGCCTTATGACATTGATTTCATGTCTGAGTGATATTCCATTGTACATAAGGACCACAACTTCTTTATCCATTTTTCTCTTTCCTGGGATATTTAAGGTGTCATGAAGTGGAGGTTCTTGTCAACAGAGCAGCCCTAAACTTTCCGGTGCCTGTGTCTTGCTGATTTTTAGTTTTTCCAATTTATACGCCCATGAGTGGACGTGCCCTATGCTCCCTAAGCTGTTTTTTTTCGATGTTTCAGGACACAACGTACACTTCTCCAGAGTGGTTGTTGGCAATTTACATCCCGCCCATCAGTGTAGCAAGGCTGCCATTTCTCCATGGCCTGTCCTGCATTTCTGGTTTTGACACTTTTTGCAGCATGGCCCTTTTCACCGATGGGAAGCGAGACTTCTTTGTAGCGCTGATTTGCCTTTCCAGGTTGCTTGGTTGGCCAAAAAGGGCGTATGCATTTTTTCCTGAATATATTCAGGAAAAAACGCATACGCCCTTTTTGGCCAAGGGCATCATTGTCGACGTTTTGCCGCTTTTCATGTGCTTTAAAGGCGATTCGTATCTACCTCCTGAAATCTGTTTCCTGCAATTCTGCCTTGCTTTCAAATCCTCTTCGTTGCCTTCCCTCAATATATCTGTGGATGAGAGTTATCATTTATAACTCTGCGGGTTTGTGAATTGCAGTTTCCCTGAGCTCCATTTTTCAAATGTCTTTTTTGGGAGCTGGCCGCAAAAGCGCGGGATTGCCTCAGGCCCTATTCTGCTTCTGGGCGGCAGGCTGAGCCTGTGGTTAATTCTTCTTCCTGTTGGGAAAATAGAGTGACCTGTGCCTGTCCCAACACCTAGATCTAGTCTCTCATTGGTTGCCCCTCTTCCGGTTCGTCCTCAGGACAAATTGTAGCCTGTAGGGAATGGGAGGTTAAAGGTGCTGATTCTCCAAGTAGGGAGATTGCTAGTAAAGTAGCTGGAATGGCGAAACCGAGCACAAGGAGATGAGAAATGAGGTGCGTTTTAGAAACCTTTCAAAATCACACGGTGTACCATCTTCTGGGTTTCTCATGCATGTTTTCGATGTAGGAAGATGCCCTTGAACCTGGAGATTTGGGACCCATGGGATGGGTACCACGCAGTATTACTTTAAAGGGTCTGCGTTTGCTCACCCAACCTCACCCAACCTCTCAGCCCCAAGAGTGTCCACCCTTATGTCTCATCCAGGTGTGGGTGTAGATATGGTCAATCCAGGTTGCATCACAGCCTCTGAACGAATTTTGTAAGAATTTCTCTCTCTTTCACTGTCTTTGTTTTACGGGTTTTTAAAAGTAATTTATTTTTATAATGGGGTTTAGCTGCTTTTCATGGTTGTGTTTATGCGGCTTTACACCCACTTGACTCACTTCCAGACAGATATCAATACATAGGTTTTAAGATTCTTACTAGTCACATATATTCTTGTGCGGGGAATAGGGGGTGTTGAGTCCAGTTCACTGAGCAAGGAGTAGGTCTTGTCTATTACATATTGGGTGTATGGAATGGTATCTGAGCGAATTTGAAACCCTTGTTTTATGCATCACCCCACCTCACCATTCCCGTTAAGCAGCCATAGTGTGTTTTCTAAACGTGTGAGTCTGTTCTGTTTTGTAATTCAGTTCAAGTGTAGCGGTTTTTACATTCCCTCTATAAGTGATAGCTTATGATAAGTGTCTTTTTCTGTGTGACTTATTTCACTTAGAATCGTCGTACCTAACTCCACTCATCTTGCTTCTACTAGCCTTATGACATTGATTTCATGTCTGAGTGATATTCCATTGTACATAAGGACCACAACTTCTTTATCCATTTTTCTCTTTCCTGGGATATTTAAGGTGTCATGAAGTGGAGGTTCTTGTCAACAGAGCAGCCCTAAACTTTCCGGTGCCTGTGTCTTGCTGATTTTTAGTTTTTCCAATTTATACGCCCATGAGTGGACGTGCCCTATGCTCCCTAAGCTGTTTTTTTTCGATGTTTCAGGACACAACGTACACTTCTCCATAGTGGTTGTTGGCAATTTACATCCCGCCCATCAGTGTAGCAAGGCTGCCATTTCTCCATGGCCTGTCCTGCATTTCTGGTTTTGACACTTTTTGCAGCATGGCCCTTTTGACCGATGGGAAGCGAGACTTCTTTGTAGCGCTGATTTGCCTTTCCAGGTTGCTTGGTTGGCCAAAAAGGGCGTATGCGTTTTTTCCTGAATATATTCAGGAAAAAACGCATACGCCCTTTTTGGCCAAGGGCATCATTGTCGACGTTTTGCCGCTTTTCATGTGCTTTAAAGGCGATTCGTATCTACCTCCTGAAATCTGTTTCCTGCAATTCTGCCTTGCTTTCAAATCCTCTTCGTTGCCTTCCCTCAATATATCTGTGGATGAGAGTTATCATTTATAACTCTGCGGGTTTGTGAATTGCAGTTTCCCTGAGGTCCATTTTTCAACTGTCTTTTTTGGGAGCTGGCCTCAAAAGCGCGGGATTGCCTCAGGCCCTATTCTGCTTCTGGGCGGCAGGCTGAGCCTGTGGTTAATTCTTCTTCCTGTTGGGAAAATAGAGTGACCTGTGCCTGTCCCAACACCTAGATCTAGTCTCTCATTGGTTGCCCCTCTTCCGGTTCGTCCTCAGGACAAATTGCAGCCTGTAGGGAACAGGAGGTTAAAGGTGCTGATTCTCCAAGTAGGGAGATTGCTAGTAAAGTAGCTGGAATGGCGAAACCGAGCACAAGGAGATGAGAAATGAGGTGCGTTTTAGAAACGTTTCAAAATCACACGGTGTACCATCTTCTGGGTTTCTCATGCATGTTTTCGATGTAGGAAGATGCCCTTGAACCTGGAGATTTGGGACCCATGGGATGGGTACCACGCAGTATTACTTTAAAGGGTCTGCGTTTGCTCACCCAACCACACCCAACCTCTCAGCCCCAAGAGTGTCCACCCTTATGTCTCATCCAGCTGTGGGTCTTGATATGGTCAATCCAGGTTGCATCACAGCCTCTGACCGAATTTTGTAAGAATTTCTCTCTCTTTCACTGTCTTCGTTTTACGGGTTTTTAAAAGTAATTTATTTTTATAATGGGGTTTAGCTGCCTTTCATGGCTGTGTTTATGCGGCTTTACACCCACTTGACTCACTTCCAGACAGATATCAATACATAGGTTTTAAGATTCTTACTAGTCACATATATTCTTGTGCGGGGAATAGGGGGTGTTGAGTACAGTTCACTGAGCAAGGAGTAGGTCTTGTCTATTACATATTGGGTGTATGGAACGGTATCTGAGCCAATTTGAAACCCTTGTTTTATGCATCACCCCACCTCACCTTTCCTGTTAAGCAGCTATAGTGTGTTTTCTAAACGTGTGACTCTGTTCTGTTTTGTAATTCAGTTCAAGTGTAGCGGTTTTTACATTCCCTCTATAAGTGATAGCTTATGATAAGTGTCTTTTTCTGTGTGACTTATTTCACTTAGAATCGTCGTACCTAACTCCACTCATCTTGCTTCTACTAGCCTTATGATATTGATTTCATGTCTGAGTGATATTCCATTGTACATAAGGACCACAACTTCTTTATCCATTTTTCTCTTTCCTGGGATATTTAAGGTGTCATGAAGTGGAGGTTCTTGTCAACAGAGCAGCCCTAAACTTTCGGGTGCCTGTGTCTTGCTGATTTTTAGTTTTTCCAATTTATACGCCCATGAGTGGACGTGCCCTATGCTCCCTAAGCTGTTTTTTTTCGATGTTTCAGGACACAACGTACACTTCTCCAGAGTGGCTGTTGGCAATTTACATCCCGCCCATCAGTGTAGCAAGGCTGCCATTTCTCCATGGCCTGTCCTGCATTTCTGGTTTTGACACTTTTTGCAGCATGGCCCTTTTCACCGATGGGAAGCGAGACTTCTTTGTAGCGCTGATTTGCCTTTCCAGGTTGCTTGGTTGGCCAAGAAGGGCGTATGTGTTTTTTCCTGAATATATTCAGGAAAAAACGCATACGCCCTTTTTGGCCAAGGGCATCATTGTCGACCTTTTGCCGCTTTTCATGTGCTTTAAAGGCGATTCGTATCTACCTCCTGAAATCTGTTTCCTGCAATTCTGCCTTGCTTTCAAATCCTCTTCGTTGCCTTCCCTCAATATATCTGTGGATGAGAGTTATCATTTATAATTCTGCGGGTTTGTGAATTGCAGTTTCCCTGAGCTCCATTTTTCAAATGTCTTTTTTGGGAGCTGGCCGCAAAAGCGCGGGATTGCCTCAGGCCCTATTCTGCTTCTGGGCGGCAGGCTGAGCCTGTGGTTAATTCTTCTTCCTGTTGGGAAAATAGAGTGACCTGTGCCTGTCCCAACACCTAGATCTAGTCTCTCATTGGTTGCCCCTCTTCCCATTCGTCCTCAGGACAAATTGCAACCTGTAGGGAACAGGAGGTTAAAGGTGCTGATTCTCCAAGTAGGGAGATTGCTAGTAAAGTAGCTGGAATGGCGAAACCGAGCACAAGGAGATGAGAAATGAGGTGCGTTTTAGAAACCTTTCAAAATCACACGGTGTACCATCTTCTGGGTTTCTCATGCATGTTTTCGATGTAGGAAGATGCCCTTGAACCTGGAGATTTGGGACCCATGGAATGGGTACCACGCAGTATTACTTTAAAGGGTCTGCATTTTCTCACCCAACCTCACCCAACCTCTCAGCCCCAAGAGTGTCCACCCTTATGTCTCATCCAGGAGTGGGTGTAGATATGGTCAATCCAGGTTGCATCACAGCCTCTGAACGAATTTTGTAAGAATTTCTCTCTCTTTCACTGTCTTTGTTTTACGGGTTTTTAAAAGTAATTTATTTTTATAATGGGGTTTAGCTGCTTTTCATGGTTGTGTTTATGCGGCTTTACACCCACTTGACTCACTTCCAGACAGATATCAATACATAGGTTTTAAGATTCTTACTAGTCACATATATTCTTGTGCGGGGAATAGGGGGTGTTGAGTCCAGTTCACTGAGCAAGGAGTAGGTCTTGTCTATTACATATTGGGTGTATGGAACGGTATCTGAGCGAATTTGAAACCCTTGTTTTATGCATCACCCCACCTCACCATTCCCGTTAAGCAGCCATAGTGTGTTTTCTAAACGTGTGAGTCTGTTCTGTTTTGTAATTCAGTTCAAGTGTAGCGGTTTTTACATTCCCTCTATAAGTGATAGCTTATGATAAGTGTCTTTTTCTGTGTGACTTATTTCACTTAGAATCGTCGTACCTAACTCCACTCATCTTGCTTCTACTAGCCTTATGACATTGATTTCATGTCTGAGTGATATTCCATTGTACATAAGGACCACAACTTCTTTATCCATTTTTCTCTTTCCTGGGATATTTAAGGTGTCATGAAGTGGAGGTTCTTGTCAACAGAGCAGCCCTAAACTTTCCGGTGCCTGTGTCTTGCTGATTTTTAGTTTTTCCAATTTATACGCCCATGAGTGGACGTGCCCTATGCTCCCTAAGCTGTTTTTTTTCGATGTTTCAGGACACAACGTACACTTCTCCAGAGTGGTTGTTGGCAATTTACATCCCGCCCATCAGTGTAGCAAGGCTGCCATTTCTCCATGGCCTGTCCTGCATTTCTGGTTTTGACACTTTTTGCAGCATGGCCCTTTTCACCGATGGGAAGCGAGACTTCTTTGTAGCGCTGATTTGCCTTTCCAGGTTGCTTGGTTGGCCAAAAAGGGCGTATGCGTTTTTTCCTGAATATATTCAGGAAAAAACGCATACGCCCTTTTTGGCCAAGGGCATCATTGTCGACGTTTTGCCGCTTTTCATGTGCTTTAAAGGCGATTCGTATCTACCTCCTGAAATCTGTTTCCTGCAATTCTGCCTTGCTTTCAAATCCTCTTCGTTGCCTTCCCTCAATATATCTGTGGATGAGAGTTATCATTTATAACTCTGCGGGTTTGTGAATTGCAGTTTCCCTGAGGTCCATTTTTCAACTGTCTTTTTTGGGAGCTGGCCGCAAAAGCGCGGGATTGCCTCAGGCCCTATTCTGCTTCTGGGCGGCAGGCTGAGCCTGTGGTTAATTCTTCTTCCTGTTGGGAAAATAGAGTGACCTGTGCCTGTCCCAACACCTAGATCTAGTCTCTCATTGGTTGCCCCTCTTCCCGTTCGTCCTCAGGACAAATTGCAACCTGTAGGGAACAGGAGGTTAAAGGTGCTGATTCTCCAAGTAGGGAGATTGCTAGTAAAGTAGCTGGAATGGCGAAACCGAGCACAAGGAGATGAGAAATGAGGTGCGTTTTAGAAACCTTTCAAAATCACACGGTGTACCATCTTCTGGGTTTCTCATGCATGTTTTCGATGTAGGAAGATGCCCTTGAACCTGGAGATTTGGGACCCATGGGATGGGTACCACGCAGTATTACTTTAAAGGGTCTGCGTTTGCTCACCCAACCTCACCCAACCTCTCAGCCCCAAGAGTGTCCACCCTTATGTCTCATCCAGGTGTGGGTGTAGATATGGTCAATCCAGGTTGCATCACAGCCTCTGAACAAATTTTGTAAGAATTTCTCTCTCTTTCACTGTCTTTGTTTTACGGGTTTTTAAAAGTAATTTATTTTTATAATGGGGTTTATCTGCTTTTCATGGTTGTGTTTATGCGGCTTTACACCCACTTGACTCACTTCCAGACAGATATCAATACATAGGTTTTAAGATTCTTACTAGTCACATATATTCTTGTGCGGGGAATAGGGGGTGTTGAGTCCAGTTCACTGAGCAAGGAGTAGGTCTTGTCTATTACATATTGGGTGTATGGAACGGTATCTGAGCGAATTTGAAACCCTTGTTTTATGCATCACCCCACCTCACCATTCCCGTTAAGCAGCCATAGTGTGTTTTCTAAACGTGTGACTCTGTTCTGTTTTGTAATTCAGTTCAAGTGTAGCGGTTTTTACATTCCCTCTATAAGTGATAGCTTATGATAAGTGTCTTTTTCTGTGTGACTTATTTCACTTAGAATCGTCGTACCTAACTCCACTCATCTTGCTTCTACTAGCCTTATGACATTGATTTCATGTCTGAGTGATATTCCATTGTACATAAGGACCACAACTTCTTTATCCATTTTTCTCTTTCCTGGGATATTTAAGGTGTCATGAAGTGGAGGTTCTTGTCAACAGAGCAGCCCTAAACTTTCCGGTGCCTGTGTCTTGCTGATTTTTAGTTTTTCCAATTTATACGCCCATGAGTGGACGTGCCCTATGCTCCCTAAGCTGTTTTTTTTCGATGTTTCAGGACACAACGTACACTTCTCCAGAGTGGTTGTTGGCAATTTACATCCCGCCCATCAGTGTAGCAAGGCTGCCATTTCTCCATGGCCTGTCCTGCATTTCTGGTTTTGACACTTTTTGCAGCATGGCCCTTTTCACCGATGGGAAGCGAGACTTCTTTGTAGCGCTGATTTGCCTTTCCAGGTTGCTTGGTTGGCCAAAAAGGGCGTATGCGTTTTTTCCTGAATATATTCAGGAAAAAACGCATACGCCCTTTTTGGCCAAGGGCATCATTGTCGACGTTTTGCCGCTTTTCATGTGCTTTAAAGGCGATTCGTATCTACCTCCTGAAATCTGTTTCCTGCAATTCTGCCTTGCTTTCAAATCCTCTTCGTTGCCTTCCCTCAATATATCTGTGGATGAGAGTTATCATTTATAACTCTGCGGGTTTGTGAATTGCAGTTTCCCTGAGGTCCATTTTTCAACTGTCTTTTTTGGGAGCTGGCCTCAAAAGCGCGGGATTGCCTCAGGCCCTATTCTGCTTCTGGGCGGCAGGCTGAGCCTGTGGTTAATTCTTCTTCCTGTTGGGAAAATAGAGTGACCTGTGCCTGTCCCAACACCTAGATCTAGTCTCTCATTGGTTGCCCCTCTTCCGGTTCGTCCTCAGGACAAATTGCAACCTGTAGGGAACAGGAGGTTAAAGGTGCTGATTCTCCAAGTAGGGAGATTGCTAGTAAAGTAGCTGGAATGGCGAAACCGAGCACAAGGAGATGAGAAATGAGGTGCGTTTTAGAAACGTTTCAAAATCACACGGTGTACCATCTTCTGGGTTTCTCATGCATGTTTTCGATGTAGGAAGATGCCCTTGAACCTGGAGATTTGGGACCCATGGGATGGGTACCACGCAGTATTACTTTAAAGGGTCTGCGTTTGCTCACCCAACCACACCCAACCTCTCAGCCCCAAGAGTGTCCACCCTTATGTCTCATCCAGCTGTGGGTCTTGATATGGTCAATCCAGGTTGCATCACAGCCTCTGAACGAATTTTGTAAGAATTTCTCTCTCTTTCACTGTCTTTGTTTTATGGGTTTTTAAAAGTAATTTATTTTTATAATGGGGTTTAGCTGCTTTTCATGGCTGTGTTTATGCGGCTTTACACCCACTTGACTCACTTCCAGAGAGATATCAATACATAGGTTTTAAGATTCTTACTAGTCACATATATTCTTGTGTGGTGAATAGGGGGTGTTGAGTCCAGTTCACTGAGCAAGGAGTAGGTCTTGTCTATTACATATTGGGTGTATGGAACGGTATCTGAGCGAATTTGAAACCCTTGTTTTATGCATCACCCCACCTCACCATTCCCGTTAAGCAGCCATAGTGTGTTTTCTAAACGTGTGACTCTTTTCTGTTTTGTAATTCAGTTCAAGTGTAGCGGTTTTTACATTCCATCTATAAGTGATAGCTTATGATAAGTGTCTTTTTCTGTGTGACTTATTTCACTTAGAATCGTCGTACCTAACTCCACTCATCTTGCTTCTACTAGCCTTATGACATTGATTTCATGTCTGAGTGATATTCCATTGTACATAAGGACCACAACTTCTTTATCCATTTTTCTCTTTCCTGGGATATTTAAGGTGTCATGAAGTGGAGGTTCTTGTCAACAGAGCAGCCCTAAACTTTCCGGTGCCTTTGTCTTGCTGATTTTTAGTTTTTCCAATTTATACGCCCATGAGTGGACGTGCCCTATGCTCCCTAAGCTGTTTTTTTTCGATGTTTCAGGACACAACGTACACTTCTCCAGAGTGGCTGTTGGCAATTTACATCCCGCCCATCAGTGTAGCAAGGCTGCCATTTCTCCATGGCCTGTCCTGCATTTCTGGTTTTGACACTTTTTGCAGCATGGCCCTTTTGACCGATGGGAAGCGAGACTTCTTTGTAGCGCTGATTTGCCTTTCCAGGTTGCTTGGTTGGCCAAAAAGTGCGTATGTGTTTTTTCCTGAATATATTCAGGAAAAAACGCATACGCCCTTTTTGGCCAAGGGCATCATTGTCGACCTTTTGCCGCTTTTCATGTGCTTTAAAGGCGATTCGTATCTACCTCCTGAAATCTGTTTCCTGCAATTCTGCCTTGCTTTCAAATCCTCTTCGTTGCCTTCCCTCAATATATCTGTGGATGAGAGTTATCATTTATAACTCTGCGGGTTTGTGAATTGCAGTTTCCCTGAGCTCCATTTTTCAAATGTCTTTTTTGGGAGCTGGCCGCAAAAGCGCGCGATTGCCTCAGGCCCTATTCTGCTTCTGGGCGGCAGGCTGAGCCTGTGGTTAATTCTTCTTCCTGTTGGGAAAATAGAGTGACCTGTGCCTGTACCAACACCTAGATCTAGTCTCTCATTGGTTGCCCCTCTTCCCGTTCGTCCTCAGGACAAATTGCAACCTGTAGGGAACAGGAGGTTAAAGGTGCTGATTCTCCAAGTAGGGAGATTGCTAGTAAAGTAGCTGGAATGGCGAAACCGAGCACAAGGAGATGAGAAATGAGGTGCGTTTTAGAAACCTTTCAAAATCACACGGTGTACCATCTTCTGGGTTTCTCATGCATGTTTTCGATGTAGGAAGATGCCCTTGAACCTGGAGATTTGGGACCCATGGGATGGGTACCACGCAGTATTACTTTAAAGGGTCTGCGTTTGCTCACCCAACCACACCCAACCTCTCAGCCCCAAGAGTGTCCACCCTTATGTCTCATCCAGCTGTGGGTCTTGATATGGTCAATCCAGGTTGCATCACAGCCTCTGAAGGAATTTTGTAAGAATTTCTCTCTCTTTCACTGTCTTTGTTTTATGGGTTTTTAAAAGTAATTTATTTTTATAATGGGGTTTAGCTGCTTTTCATGGCTGTGTTTATGCGGCTTTACACCCACTTGACTCACTTCCAGAGAGATATCAATACATAGGATTTAAGATTCTTACTAGTCACATATATTCTTGTGTGGTGAATAGGGGGTGTTGAGTCCAGTTCACTGAGCAAGGAGTAGGTCTTGTCTATTACATATTGGGTGTATGGAACGGTATCTGAGCGAATTTGAAACCCTTGTTTTATGCATCACCCCACCTCACCATTCCCGTTAAGCAGCCATATGTGTTTTCTAAACGTGTGACTCTGTTCTGTTTTGTAATTCAGTTCAAGTGTAGCGGTTTTTACATTCCATCTATAAGTGATAGCTTATGATAAGTGTCTTTTTCTGTGTGACTTATTTCACTTAGAATCGTCGTACCTAACTCCACTCATCTTGCTTCTACTAGCCTTATGACATTGATTTCATGTCTGAGTGATATTCCATTGTACATAAGGACCACAACTTCTTTATCCATTTTTCTCTTTCCTGGGATATTTAAGGTGTCATGAAGTGGAGGTTCTTGTCAACAGAGCAGCCCTAAACTTTCCGGTGCCTGTGTCTTGCTGATTTTTAGTTTTTCCAATTTATACGCCCATGAGTGGACGTGCCCTATGCTCCCTAAGCTGTTTTTTTTCGATGTTTCAGGACACAACGTACACTTCTCCAGAGTGGCTGTTGGCAATTTACATCCCGCCCATCAGTGTAGCAAGGCTGCCATTTCTCCATGGCCTGTCCTGCATTTCTGGTTTTGACACTTTTTGCAGCATGGCCCTTTTCACCGATGGGAAGCGAGACTTCTTTGTAGCGCTGATTTGCCTTTCCAGGTTGCTTGGTTGGCCAAAAAGGGCGTATGTGTTTTTTCCTGAATATATTCAGGAAAAAACGCATACGCCCTTTTTGGCCAAGGGCATCATTGTCGACCTTTTACCGCTTTTCATGTGCTTTAAAGGCGATTCGTATCTACCTCCTGAAATCTGTTTCCTGCAATTCTGCCTTGCTTTCAAATCCTCTTCGTTGCCTTCCCTCAATATATCTGTGGATGAGAGTTATCATTTATAACTCTGCGGGTTTGTGAATTGCAGTTTCCCTGAGCTCCATTTTTCAAATGTCTTTTTTGGGAGCTGGCCGCAAAAGCGCGGGATTGCCTCAGGCCCTATTCTGCTTCTGGGCGGCAGGCTGAGCCTGTGGTTAATTCTTCTTCCTGTTGGGAAAATAGAGTGACCTGTGCCTGTCCCAACACCTAGATCTAGTCTCTCATTGGTTGCCCCTCTTCCCGTTCATCCTCAGGACAAATTGCAACCTGTAGGGAACAGGAGGTTAAAGGTGCTGATTCTCCAAGTAGGGAGATTGCTAGTAAAGTAGCTGGAATGGCGAAACCGAGCACAAGGAGATGAGAAATGAGGTGCGTTTTAGAAACCTTTCAAAATCACACGGTGTACCATATTCTGGGTTTCTCATGCATGTTTTCGATGTAGGAAGATGCCCTTGAACCTGGAGATTTGGGACCCATGGGATGGGTACCACGCAGTATTACTTTAAAGGGTCTGCGTTTTCTCAACCAACCTCACCCAACCTCTCCCAACCTCTCAGCCCCAAGAGTGTCCACCCTTATGTCTCATCCAGGTGTGGGTCTAGATATGGTCAATCCAGGTTGCATCACAGCCTCTGAACGAATTTTGTAAGAATTTCTCTCTCTTTCACTGTCTTTGTTTTACGGGTTTTTAAAAGTAATTTATTTTTATAATGGGGTTTAGCTGCCTTTCATGGCTGTGTTTATGCGGCTTTACACCCACTTGACTCACTTCCAGACAGATATCAATACATAGGTTTTAAGATTCTTACTAGTCACATATATTCTTGTGCGGGGAATAGGGGGTGTTGAGTCCAGTTCACTGAGCAAGGAGTAGGTCTTGTCTATTACATATTGGGTGTATGGAACGGTATCTGAGCCAATTTGAAACCCTTGTTTTATGCATCACCCCACCTCACCTTTCCTGTTAAGCAGCTATAGTGTGTTTTCTAAACGTGTGAATCTGTTCTGTTTTGTAATTCAGTTCAAGTGTAGCGGTTTTTACATTCCCTCTATAAGTGATAGCTTATGATAAGTGTCTTTTTCTGTGTGACTTATTTCACTTAGAATCGTCGTACCTAACTCCACTCATCTTGCTTCTACTAGCCTTATGATATTGATTTCATGTCTGAGTGATATTCCATTGTACATAAGGACCACAACTTCTTTATCCATTTTTCTCTTTCCTGGGATATTTAAGGTGTCATGAAGTGGAGGTTCTTGTCAACAGAGCAGCCCTAAAATTTCGGGTGCCTGTGTCTTGCTGATTTTTAGTTTTTCCAATTTATACGCCCATGAGTGGACGTGCCCTATGCTCCCTAAGCTGTTTTTTTTCGATGTTTCAGGACACAACGTACACTTCTCCAGAGTGGCTGTTGGCAATTTACATCCCGCCCATCAGTGTAGCAAGGCTGCCATTTCTCCATGGCCTGTCCTGCATTTCTGGTTTTGACACTTTTTGCAGCATGGCCCTTTTCACCGATGGGAAGCGAGACTTCTTTGTAGCGCTGATTTGCCTTTCCAGGTTGCTTGGTTGGCTAAGAAGGGCGTATGTGTTTTTTCCTGAATATATTCAGGAAAAAACGCATACGCCCTTTTTGGCCAAGGGCATCATTGTCGACGTTTTGCCGCTTTTCATGTGCTTTAAAGGCGATTCGTATCTACCTCCTGAAATCTGTTTCCTGCAATTCTGCCTTGCTTTCAAATCCTCTTCGTTGCCTTCCCTCAATATATCTGTGGATGAGAGTTATCATTTATAACTCTGCGGGTTTGTGAATTGCAGTTTCCCTGAGCTCCATTTTTCAAATGTCTTTTTTGGGAGCTGGCCGCAAAAGCGCGCGATTGCCTCAGGCCCTATTCTGCTTCTGGGCGGCAGGCTGAGCCTGTGGTTAATTCTTCTTCCTGTTGGGAAAATAGAGTGACCTGTGCCTGTCCCAACACCTAGATCTAGTCTCTCATTGGTTGCCCCTCTTCCCGTTCGTCCTCAGGACAAATTGCAACCTGTAGGGAACAGGAGGTTAAAGGTGCTGATTCTCCAAGTAGGGAGATTGCTAGTAAAGTAGCTGGAATGGCGAAACCGAGCACAAGGAGATGAGAAATGAGGTGCGTTTTAGAAACCTTTCAAAATCACACGGTGTACCATCTTCTGGGTTTCTCATGCATGTTTTCGATGTAGGAAGATGCCCTTGAACCTGGAGATTTGGGACCCATGGGATGGGTACCACGCAGTATTACTTTAAAGGGTCTGCGTTTTCTCACCCAACCTCACCCAACCTCTCAGCCCCAAGAGTGTCCACCCTTATGTCTCATCCAGGAGTGGGTGTAGATATGGTCAATCCAGGTTGCATCACAGCCTCTGAACGAATTTTGTAAGAATTTCTCTCTCTTTCACTGTCTTTGTTTTACGGGTTTTTAAAAGTAATTTATTTTTATAATGGGGTTTAGCTGCTTTTCATGGTTGTGTTTATGCGGCTTTACACCCACTTGACTCACTTCCAGTCAGATATCAATACATAGGTTTTAAGATTCTTACTAGTCACATATATTCTTGTGCGGGGAATAGGGGGTGTTGAGTCCAGTTCACTGAGCAAGGAGTAGGTCTTGTCTATTACATATTGGGTGTATGGAACGGTATCTGAGCGAATTTGAAACCCTTGTTTTATGCATCACCCCACCTCACCTTTCCCGTTAAGCAGCCATAGTGTGTTTTCTAAACGTGTGACTCTGTTCTGTTTTGTAATTCAGTTCAAGTGTAGCGGTTTTTACATTCCCTCTATAAGTGATAGCTTATGATAAGTGTCTTTTTCTGTGTGACTTATTTCACTTAGAATCGTCGTACCTAACTCCACTCATCTTGCTTCTACTAGCCTTATGACATTGATTTCATGTCTGAGTGATATTCCATTGTACATAAGGACCACAACTTCTTTATCCATTTTTCTCTTTCCTGGGATATTTAAGGTGTCATGAAGTGGAGGTTCTTGTCAACAGAGCAGCCCTAAACTTTCCGGTGCCTGTGTCTTGCTGATTTTTAGTTTTTCCAATTTATACGCCCATGAGTGGACGTGCCCTATGCTCCCTAAGCTGTTTTTTTTCGATGTTTCAGGACACAACGTACACTTCTCCAGAGTGGTTGTTGGCAATTTACATCCCGCCCATCAGTGTAGCAAGGCTGCCATTTCTCCATGGCCTGTCCTGCATTTCTGGTTTTGACACTTTTTGCAGCATGGCCCTTTTCACCGATGGGAAGCGAGACTTCTTTGTAGCGCTGATTTGCCTTTCCAGGTTGCTTGGTTGGCCAAAAAGGGCGTATGCATTTTTTCCTGAATATATTCAGGAAAAAACGCATACGCCCTTTTTGGCCAAGGGCATCATTGTCGACGTTTTGCCGCTTTTCATGTGCTTTAAAGGCGATTCGTATCTACCTCCTGAAATCTGTTTCCTGCAATTCTGCCTTGCTTTCAAATCCTCTTCGTTGCCTTCCCTCAATATATCTGTGGATGAGAGTTATCATTTATAACTCTGCGGGTTTGTGAATTGCAGTTTCCCTGAGCTCCATTTTTCAAATGTCTTTTTTGGGAGCTGGCCGCAAAAGCGCGGGATTGCCTCAGGCCCTATTCTGCTTCTGGGCGGCAGGCTGAGCCTGTGGTTAATTCTTCTTCCTGTTGGGAAAATAGAGTGACCTGTGCCTGTCCCAACACCTAGATCTAGTCTCTCATTGGTTGCCCCTCTTCCGGTTCGTCCTCAGGACAAATTGCAGCCTGTAGGGAACAGGAGGTTAAAGGTGCTGATTCTCCAAGTAGGGAGATTGCTAGTAAAGTAGCTGGAATGGCGAAACCGAGCACAAGGAGATGAGAAATGAGGTGCGTTTTAGAAACCTTTCAAAATCACACGGTGTACCATCTTCTGGGTTTCTCATGCATGTTTTCGATGTAGGAAGATGCCCTTGAACCTGGAGATTTGGGACCCATGGGATGGGTACCACGCAGTATTACTTTAAAGGGTCTGCGTTTGCTCACCCAACCTCACCCAACCTCTCAGCCCCAAGAGTGTCCACCCTTATGTCTCATCCAGGTGTGGGTGTAGATATGGTCAATCCAGGTTGCATCACAGCCTCTGAACGAATTTTGTAAGAATTTCTCTCTCTTTCACTGTCTTTGTTTTACGGGTTTTTAAAAGTAATTTATTTTTATAATGGGGTTTAGCTGCTTTTCATGGTTGTGTTTATGCGGCTTTACACCCACTTGACTCACTTCCAGACAGATATCAATACATAGGTTTTAAGATTCTTACTAGTCACATATATTCTTGTGCGGGGAATAGGGGGTGTTGAGTCCAGTTCACTGAGCAAGGAGTAGGTCTTGTCTATTACATATTGGGTGTATGGAACGGTATCTGAGCCAATTTGAAACCCTTGTTTTATGCATCACCCCACCTCACCTTTCCTGTTAAGCAGCTATAGTGTGTTTTCTAAACGTGTGAATCTGTTCTGTTTTGTAATTCAGTTCAAGTGTAGCGGTTTTTACATTCCCTCTATAAGTGATAGCTTATGATAAGTGTCTTTTTCTGTGTGACTTATTTCACTTAGAATCGTCGTACCTAACTCCACTCATCTTGCTTCTACTAGCCTTATGATATTGATTTCATGTCTGAGTGATATTCCATTGTACATAAGGACCACAACTTCTTTATCCATTTTTCTCTTTCCTGGGATATTTAAGGTGTCATGAAGTGGAGGTTCTTGTCAACAGAGCAGCCCTAAAATTTCGGGTGCCTGTGTCTTGCTGATTTTTAGTTTTTCCAATTTATACGCCCATGAGTGGACGTGCCCTATGCTCCCTAAGCTGTTTTTTTTCGATGTTTCAGGACACAACGTACACTTCTCCAGAGTGGCTGTTGGCAATTTACATCCCGCCCATCAGTGTAGCAAGGCTGCCATTTCTCCATGGCCTGTCCTGCATTTCTGGTTTTGACACTTTTTGCAGCATGGCCCTTTTCACCGATGGGAAGCGAGACTTCTTTGTAGCGCTGATTTGCCTTTCCAGGTTGCTTGGTTGGCCAAGAAGGGCGTATGTGTTTTTTCCTGAATATATTCAGGAAAAAACGCATACGCCCTTTTTGGCCAAGGGCATCATTGTCGACGTTTTGCCGCTTTTCATGTGCTTTAAAGGCGATTCGTATCTACCTCCTGAAATCTGTTTCCTGCAATTCTGCCTTGCTTTCAAATCCTCTTCGTTGCCTTCCCTCAATATATCTGTGGATGAGAGTTATCATTTATAACTCTGCGGGTTTGTGAATTGCAGTTTCCCTGAGCTCCATTTTTCAAATGTCTTTTTTGGGAGCTGGCCGCAAAAGCGCGCGATTGCCTCAGGCCCTATTCTGCTTCTGGGCGGCAGGCTGAGCCTGTGGTTAATTCTTCTTCCTGTTGGGAAAATAGAGTGACCTGTGCCTGTCCCAACACCTAGATCTAGTCTCTCATTGGTTGCCCCTCTTCCCGTTCGTCCTCAGGACAAATTGCAACCTGTAGGGAACAGGAGGTTAAAGGTGCTGATTCTCCAAGTAGGGAGATTGCTAGTAAAGTAGCTGGAATGGCGAAACCGAGCACAAGGAGATGAGAAATGAGGTGCGTTTTAGAAACCTTTCAAAATCACACGGTGTACCATCTTCTGGGTTTCTCATGCATGTTTTCGATGTAGGAAGATGCCCTTGAACCTGGAGATTTGGGACCCATGGGATGGGTACCACGCAGTATTACTTTAAAGGGTCTGCGTTTTCTCACCCAACCTCACCCAACCTCTCAGCCCCAAGAGTGTCCACCCTTATGTCTCATCCAGGAGTGGGTGTAGATATGGTCAATCCAGGTTGCATCACAGCCTCTGAACGAATTTTGTAAGAATTTCTCTCTCTTTCACTGTCTTTGTTTTACGGGTTTTTAAAAGTAATTTATTTTTATAATGGGGTTTAGCTGCTTTTCATGGTTGTGTTTATGCGGCTTTACACCCACTTGACTCACTTCCAGACAGATATCAATACATAGGTTTTAAGATTCTTACTAGTCACATATATTCTTGTGCGGGGAATAGGGGGTGTTGAGTCCAGTTCACTGAGCAAGGAGTAGGTCTTGTCTATTACATATTGGGTGTATGGAACGGTATCTGAGCGAATTTGAAACCCTTGTTTTATGCATCACCCCACCTCACCTTTCCCGTTAAGCAGCCATAGTGTGTTTTCTAAACGTGTGACTCTGTTCTGTTTTGTAATTCAGTTCAAGTGTAGCGGTTTTTACATTCCCTCTATAAGTGATAGCTTATGATAAGTGTCTTTTTCTGTGTGACTTATTTCACTTAGAATCGTCGTACCTAACTCCACTCATCTTGCTTCTACTAGCCTTATGACATTGATTTCATGTCTGAGTGATATTCCATTGTACATAAGGACCACAACTTCTTTATCCATTTTTCTCTTTCCTGGGATATTTAAGGTGTCATGAAGTGGAGGTTCTTGTCAACAGAGCAGCCCTAAACTTTCCGGTGCCTGTGTCTTGCTGATTTTTAGTTTTTCCAATTTATACGCCCATGAGTGGACGTGCCCTATGCTCCCTAAGCTGTTTTTTTTCGATGTTTCAGGACACAACGTACACTTCTCCAGAGTGGTTGTTGGCAATTTACATCCCGCCCATCAGTGTAGCAAGGCTGCCATTTCTCCATGGCCTGTCCTGCATTTCTGGTTTTGACACTTTTTGCAGCATGGCCCTTTTCACCGATGGGAAGCGAGACTTCTTTGTAGCGCTGATTTGCCTTTCCAGGTTGCTTGGTTGGCCAAAAAGGGCGTATGCATTTTTTCCTGAATATATTCAGGAAAAAACGCATACGCCCTTTTTGGCCAAGGGCATCATTGTCGACGTTTTGCCGCTTTTCATGTGCTTTAAAGGCGATTCGTATCTACCTCCTGAAATCTGTTTCCTGCAATTCTGCCTTGCTTTCAAATCCTCTTCGTTGCCTTCCCTCAATATATCTGTGGATGAGAGTTATCATTTATAACTCTGCGGGTTTGTGAATTGCAGTTTCCCTGAGCTCCATTTTTCAAATGTCTTTTTTGGGAGCTGGCCGCAAAAGCGCGGGATTGCCTCAGGCCCTATTCTGCTTCTGGGCGGCAGGCTGAGCCTGTGGTTAATTCTTCTTCCTGTTGGGAAAATAGAGTGACCTGTGCCTGTCCCAACACCTAGATCTAGTCTCTCATTGGTTGCCCCTCTTCCGGTTCGTCCTCAGGACAAATTGCAGCCTGTAGGGAACAGGAGGTTAAAGGTGCTGATTCTCCAAGTAGGGAGATTGCTAGTAAAGTAGCTGGAATGGCGAAACCGAGCACAAGGAGATGAGAAATGAGGTGCGTTTTAGAAACCTTTCAAAATCACACGGTGTACCATCTTCTGGGTTTCTCATGCATGTTTTCGATGTAGGAAGATGCCCTTGAACCTGGAGATTTGGGACCCATGGGATGGGTACCACGCAGTATTACTTTAAAGGGTCTGCGTTTGCTCACCCAACCTCACCCAACCTCTCAGCCCCAAGAGTGTCCACCCTTATGTCTCATCCAGGTGTGGGTGTAGATATGGTCAATCCAGGTTGCATCACAGCCTCTGAACGAATTTTGTAAGAATTTCTCTCTCTTTCACTGTCTTTGTTTTACGGGTTTTTAAAAGTAATTTATTTTTATAATGGGGTTTAGCTGCTTTTCATGGTTGTGTTTATGCGGCTTTACACCCACTTGACTCACTTCCAGACAGATATCAATACATAGGTTTTAAGATTCTTACTAGTCACATATATTCTTGTGCGGGGAATAGGGGGTGTTGAGTCCAGTTCACTGAGCAAGGAGTAGGTCTTGTCTATTACATATTGGGTGTATGGAATGGTATCTGAGCGAATTTGAAACCCTTGTTTTATGCATCACCCCACCTCACCATTCCCGTTAAGCAGCCATAGTGTGTTTTCTAAACGTGTGACTCTGTTCTGTTTTGTAATTCAGTTCAAGTGTAGCGGTTTTTACATTCCCTCTATAAGTGATAGCTTATGATAAGTGTCTTTTTCTGTGTGACTTATTTCACTTAGAATCGTCGTACCTAACTCCACTCATCTTGCTTCTACTAGCCTTATGACATTGATTTCATGTCTGAGTGATATTCCATTGTACATAAGGACCACAACTTCTTTATCCATTTTTCTCTTTCCTGGGATATTTAAGGTGTCATGAAGTGGAGGTTCTTGTCAACAGAGCAGCCCTAAACTTTCCGGTGCCTGTGTCTTGCTGATTTTTAGTTTTTCCAATTTATACGCCCATGAGTGGACGTGCCCTATGCTCCCTAAGCTGTTTTTTTTCGATGTTTCAGGACACAACGTACACTTCTCCATAGTGGTTGTTGGCAATTTACATCCCGCCCATCAGTGTAGCAAGGCTGCCATTTCTCCATGGCCTGTCCTGCATTTCTGGTTTTGACACTTTTTGCAGCATGGCCCTTTTGACCGATGGGAAGCGAGACTTCTTTGTAGCGCTGATTTGCCTTTCCAGGTTGCTTGGTTGGCCAAAAAGGGCGTATGCGTTTTTTCCTGAATATATTCAGGAAAAAACGCATACGCCCTTTTTGGCCAAGGGCATCATTGTCGACGTTTTGCCGCTTTTCATGTGCTTTAAAGGCGATTCGTATCTACCTCCTGAAATCTGTTTCCTGCAATTCTGCCTTGCTTTCAAATCCTCTTCGTTGCCTTCCCTCAATATATCTGTGGATGAGAGTTATCATTTATAACTCTGCGGGTTTGTGAATTGCAGTTTCCCTGAGGTCCATTTTTCAACTGTCTTTTTTGGGAGCTGGCCTCAAAAGCGCGGGATTGCCTCAGGCCCTATTCTGCTTCTGGGCGGCAGGCTGAGCCTGTGGTTAATTCTTCTTCCTGTTGGGAAAATAGAGTGACCTGTGCCTGTCCCAACACCTAGATCTAGTCTCTCATTGGTTGCCCCTCTTCCGGTTCGTCCTCAGGACAAATTGCAGCCTGTAGGGAACAGGAGGTTAAAGGTGCTGATTCTCCAAGTAGGGAGATTGCTAGTAAAGTAGCTGGAATGGCGAAACCGAGCACAAGGAGATGAGAAATGAGGTGCGTTTTAGAAACGTTTCAAAATCACACGGTGTACCATCTTCTGGGTTTCTCATGCATGTTTTCGATGTAGGAAGATGCCCTTGAACCTGGAGATTTGGGACCCATGGGATGGGTACCACGCAGTATTACTTTAAAGGGTCTGCGTTTGCTCACCCAACCACACCCAACCTCTCAGCCCCAAGAGTGTCCACCCTTATGTCTCATCCAGCTGTGGGTCTTGATATGGTCAATCCAGGTTGCATCACAGCCTCTGACCGAATTTTGTAAGAATTTCTCTCTCTTTCACTGTCTTTGTTTTACGGGTTTTTAAAAGTAATTTATTTTTATAATGGGGTTTAGCTGCTTTTCATGGTTGTGTTTATGCGGCTTTACACCCACTTGACTCACTTCCAGACAGATATCAATACATAGGTTTTAAGATTCTTACTAGTCACATATATTCTTGTGCGGGGAATAGGGGGTGTTGAGTCCAGTTCACTGAGCAAGGAGTAGGTCTTGTCTATTACATATTGGGTGTATGGAACGGTATCTGAGCGAATTTGAAACCCTTGTTTTATGCATCACCCCACCTCACCATTCCCGTTAAGCAGCCATAGTGTGTTTTCTAAACGTGTGACTCTGTTCTGTTTTGTAATTCAGTTCAAGTGTAGCGGTTTTTACATTCCCTCTATAAGTGATAGCTTATGATAAGTGTCTTTTTCTGTGTGACTTATTTCACTTAGAATCGTCGTACCTAACTCCACTCATCTTGCTTCTACTAGCCTTATGACATTGATTTCATGTCTGAGTGATATTCCATTGTACATAAGGACCACAACTTCTTTATCCATTTTTCTCTTTCCTGGGATATTTAAGGTGTCATGAAGTGGAGGTTCTTGTCAACAGAGCAGCCCTAAACTTTCCGGTGCCTGTGTCTTGCTGATTTTTAGTTTTTCCAATTTATACGCCCATGAGTGGACGTGCCCTATGCTCCCTAAGCTGTTTTTTTTCGATGTTTCAGGACACAACGTACACTTCTCCAGAGTGGTTGTTGGCAATTTACATCCCGCCCATCAGTGTAGCAAGGCTGCCATTTCTCCATGGCCTGTCCTGCATTTCTGGTTTTGACACTTTTTGCAGCATGGCCCTTTTCACCGATGGGAAGCGAGACTTCTTTGTAGCGCTGATTTGCCTTTCCAGGTTGCTTGGTTGGCCAAAAAGGGCGTATGCGTTTTTTCCTGAATATATTCAGGAAAAAACGCATACGCCCTTTTTGGCCAAGGGCATCATTGTCGACGTTTTGCCGCTTTTCATGTGCTTTAAAGGCGATTCGTATCTACCTCCTGAAATCTGTTTCCTGCAATTCTGCCTTGCTTTCAAATCCTCTTCGTTGCCTTCCCTCAATATATCTGTGGATGAGAGTTATCATTTATAACTCTGCGGGTTTGTGAATTGCAGTTTCCCTGAGGTCCATTTTTCAACTGTCTTTTTTGGGAGCTGGCCGCAAAAGCGCGGGATTGCCTCAGGCCCTATTCTGCTTCTGGGCGGCAGGCTGAGCCTGTGGTTAATTCTTCTTCCTGTTGGGAAAATAGAGTGACCTGTGCCTGTCCCAACACCTAGATCTAGTCTCTCATTGGTTGCCCCTCTTCCCGTTCGTCCTCAGGACAAATTGCAACCTGTAGGGAACAGGAGGTTAAAGGTGCTGATTCTCCAAGTAGGGAGATTGCTAGTAAAGTAGCTGGAATGGCGAAACCGAGCACAAGGAGATGAGAAATGAGGTGCGTTTTAGAAACCTTTCAAAATCACACGGTGTACCATCTTCTGGGTTTCTCATGCATGTTTTCGATGTAGGAAGATGCCCTTGAACCTGGAGATTTGGGACCCATGGGATGGGTACCACGCAGTATTACTTTAAAGGGTCTGCGTTTGCTCACCCAACCTCACCCAACCTCTCAGCCCCAAGAGTGTCCACCCTTATGTCTCATCCAGGTGTGGGTGTAGATATGGTCAATCCAGGTTGCATCACAGCCTCTGAACAAATTTTGTAAGAATTTCTCTCTCTTTCACTGTCTTTGTTTTACGGGTTTTTAAAAGTAATTTATTTTTATAATGGGGTTTATCTGCTTTTCATGGTTGTGTTTATGCGGCTTTACACCCACTTGACTCACTTCCAGACAGATATCAATACATAGGTTTTAAGATTCTTACTAGTCACATATATTCTTGTGCGGGGAATAGGGGGTGTTGAGTCCAGTTCACTGAGCAAGGAGTAGGTCTTGTCTATTACATATTGGGTGTATGGAACGGTATCTGAGCGAATTTGAAACCCTTGTTTTATGCATCACCCCACCTCACCATTCCCGTTAAGCAGCCATAGTGTGTTTTCTAAACGTGTGACTCTGTTCTGTTTTGTAATTCAGTTCAAGTGTAGCGGTTTTTACATTCCCTCTATAAGTGATAGCTTATGATAAGTGTCTTTTTCTGTGTGACTTATTTCACTTAGAATCGTCGTACCTAACTCCACTCATCTTGCTTCTACTAGCCTTATGACATTGATTTCATGTCTGAGTGATATTCCATTGTACATAAGGACCACAACTTCTTTATCCATTTTTCTCTTTCCTGGGATATTTAAGGTGTCATGAAGTGGAGGTTCTTGTCAACAGAGCAGCCCTAAACTTTCCGGTGCCTGTGTCTTGCTGATTTTTAGTTTTTCCAATTTATACGCCCATGAGTGGACGTGCCCTATGCTCCCTAAGCTGTTTTTTTTCGATGTTTCAGGACACAACGTACACTTCTCCAGAGTGGTTGTTGGCAATTTACATCCCGCCCATCAGTGTAGCAAGGCTGCCATTTCTCCATGGCCTGTCCTGCATTTCTGGTTTTGACACTTTTTGCAGCATGGCCCTTTTCACCGATGGGAAGCGAGACTTCTTTGTAGCGCTGATTTGCCTTTCCAGGTTGCTTGGTTGGCCAAAAAGGGCGTATGCGTTTTTTCCTGAATATATTCAGGAAAAAACGCATACGCCCTTTTTGGCCAAGGGCATCATTGTCGACGTTTTGCCGCTTTTCATGTGCTTTAAAGGCGATTCGTATCTACCTCCTGAAATCTGTTTCCTGCAATTCTGCCTTGCTTTCAAATCCTCTTCGTTGCCTTCCCTCAATATATCTGTGGATGAGAGTTATCATTTATAACTCTGCGGGTTTGTGAATTGCAGTTTCCCTGAGGTCCATTTTTCAACTGTCTTTTTTGGGAGCTGGCCTCAAAAGCGCGGGATTGCCTCAGGCCCTATTCTGCTTCTGGGCGGCAGGCTGAGCCTGTGGTTAATTCTTCTTCCTGTTGGGAAAATAGAGTGACCTGTGCCTGTCCCAACACCTAGATCTAGTCTCTCATTGGTTGCCCCTCTTCCGGTTCGTCCTCAGGACAAATTGCAACCTGTAGGGAACAGGAGGTTAAAGGTGCTGATTCTCCAAGTAGGGAGATTGCTAGTAAAGTAGCTGGAATGGCGAAACCGAGCACAAGGAGATGAGAAATGAGGTGCGTTTTAGAAACCTTTCAAAATCACACGGTGTACCATCTTCTGGGTTTCTCATGCATGTTTTCGATGTAGGAAGATGCCCTTGAACCTGGAGATTTGGGACCCATGGGATGGGTACCACGCAGTATTACTTTAAAGGGTCTGCGTTTGCTCACCCAACCACACCCAACCTCTCAGCCCCAAGAGTGTCCACCCTTATGTCTCATCCAGCTGTGGGTCTTGATATGGTCAATCCAGGTTGCATCACAGCCTCTGAACGAATTTTGTAAGAATTTCTCTCTCTTTCACTGTCTTTGTTTTATGGGTTTTTAAAAGTAATTTATTTTTATAATGGGGTTTAGCTGCTTTTCATGGCTGTGTTTATGCGGCTTTACACCCACTTGACTCACTTCCAGAGAGATATCAATACATAGGTTTTAAGATTCTTACTAGTCACATATATTCTTGTGTGGTGAATAGGGGGTGTTGAGTCCAGTTCACTGAGCAAGGAGTAGGTCTTGTCTATTACATATTGGGTGTATGGAACGGTATCTGAGCGAATTTGAAACCCTTGTTTTATGCATCACCCCACCTCACCATTCCCGTTAAGCAGCCATAGTGTGTTTTCTAAACGTGTGACTCTTTTCTGTTTTGTAATTCAGTTCAAGTGTAGCGGTTTTTACATTCCATCTCTAAGTGATAGCTTATGATAAGTGTCTTTTTCTGTGTGACTTATTTCACTTAGAATCGTCGTACCTAACTCCACTCATCTTGCTTCTACTAGCCTTATGACATTGATTTCATGTCTGAGTGATATTCCATTGTACATAAGGACCACAACTTCTTTATCCATTTTTCTCTTTCCTGGGATATTTAAGGTGTCATGAAGTGGAGGTTCTTGTCAACAGAGCAGCCCTAAACTTTCCGGTGCCTTTGTCTTGCTGATTTTTAGTTTTTCCAATTTATACGCCCATGAGTGGACGTGCCCTATGCTCCCTAAGCTGTTTTTTTTCGATGTTTCAGGACACAACGTACACTTCTCCAGAGTGGCTGTTGGCAATTTACATCCCGCCCATCAGTGTAGCAAGGCTGCCATTTCTCCATGGCCTGTCCTGCATTTCTGGTTTTGACACTTTTTGCAGCATGGCCCTTTTGACCGATGGGAAGCGAGACTTCTTTGTAGCGCTGATTTGCCTTTCCAGGTTGCTTGGTTGGCCAAAAAGTGCGTATGTGTTTTTTCCTGAATATATTCAGGAAAAAACGCATACGCCCTTTTTGGCCAAGGGCATCATTGTCGACCTTTTGCCGCTTTTCATGTGCTTTAAAGGCGATTCGTATCTACCTCCTGAAATCTGTTTCCTGCAATTCTGCCTTGCTTTCAAATCCTCTTCGTTGCCTTCCCTCAATATATCTGTGGATGAGAGTTATCATTTATAACTCTGCGGGTTTGTGAATTGCAGTTTCCCTGAGCTCCATTTTTCAAATGTCTTTTTTGGGAGCTGGCCGCAAAAGCGCGCGATTGCCTCAGGCCCTATTCTGCTTCTGGGCGGCAGGCTGAGCCTGTGGTTAATTCTTCTTCCTGTTGGGAAAATAGAGTGACCTGTGCCTGTCCCAACACCTAGATCTAGTCTCTCATTGGTTGCCCCTCTTCCCGTTCGTCCTCAGGACAAATTGCAACCTGTAGGGAACAGGAGGTTAAAGGTGCTGATTCTCCAAGTAGGGAGATTGCTAGTAAAGTAGCTGGAATGGCGAAACCGAGCACAAGGAGATGAGAAATGAGGTGCGTTTTAGAAACCTTTCAAAATCACACGGTGTACCATCTTCTGGGTTTCTCATGCATGTTTTCGATGTAGGAAGATGCCCTTGAACCTGGAGATTTGGGACCCATGGGATGGGTACCACGCAGTATTACTTTAAAGGGTCTGCGTTTTCTCACCCAACCTCACCCAACCTCTCAGCCCCAAGAGTGTCCACCCTTATGTCTCATCCAGGTGTGGGTCTAGATATGGTCAATCCAGGTTGCATCACAGCCTCTGAACGAATTTTGTAAGAATTTCTCTCTCTTTCACTGTCTTTGTTTTACGGGTTTTTAAAAGTAATTTATTTTTATAATGGGGTTTAGCTGCCTTTCATGGCTGTGTTTATGCGGCTTTACACCCACTTGACTCACTTCCAGACAGATATCAATACATAGGTTTTAAGATTCTTACTAGTCACATATATTCTTGTGCGGGGAATAGGGGGTGTTGAGTCCAGTTCACTGAGCAAGGAGTAGGTCTTGTCTATTACATATTGGGTGTATGGAACGGTATCTGAGCCAATTTGAAACCCTTGTTTTATGCATCACCCCACCTCACCTTTCCTGTTAAGCAGCTATAGTGTGTTTTCTAAACGTGTGACTCTGTTCTGTTTTGTAATTCAGTTCAAGTGTAGCGGTTTTTACATTCCCTCTATAAGTGATAGCTTATGATAAGTGTCTTTTTCTGTGTGACTTATTTCACTTAGAATCGTCGTACCTAACTCCACTCATCTTGCTTCTACTAGCCTTATGATATTGATTTCATGTCTGAGTGATATTCCATTGTACATAAGGACCACAACTTCTTTATCCATTTTTCTCTTTCCTGGGATATTTAAGGTGTCATGAAGTGGAGGTTCTTGTCAACAGAGCAGCCCTAAACTTTCGGGTGCCTGTGTCTTGCTGATTTTTAGTTTTTCCAATTTATACGCCCATGAGTGGACGTGCCCTATCCTCCCTAAGCTGTTTTTTTTCGATGTTTCAGGACACAACGTACACTTCTCCAGAGTGGCTGTTGGCAATTTACATCCCGCCCATCAGTGTAGCAAGGCTGCCATTTCTCCATGGCCTGTCCTGCATTTCTGGTTTTGACACTTTTTGTAGCATGGCCCTTTTCACCGATGGGAAGCGAGACTTCTTTGTAGCGCTGATTTGCCTTTCCAGGTTGCTTGGTTGGCCAAGAAGGGCGTATGTGTTTTTTCCTGAATATATTCAGGAAAAAACGCATACGCCCTTTTTGGCCAAGGGCATCATTGTCGACCTTTTGCCGCTTTTCATGTGCTTTAAAGGCGATTCGTATCTACCTCCTGAAATCTGTTTCCTGCAATTCTGCCTTGCTTTCAAATCCTCTTCGTTGCCTTCCCTCAATATATCTGTGGATGAGAGTTATCATTTATAACTCTGCGGGTTTGTGAATTGCAGTTTCCCTGAGCTCCATTTTTCAACTGTCTTTTTTGGGAGCTGGCCGCAAAAGCGCGGGATTGCCTCAGGCCCTATTCTGCTTCTGGGCGGCAGGCTGAGCCTGTGGTTAATTCTTCTTCCTGTTGGGAAAATAGAGTGACCTGTGCCTGTCCCAACACCTAGATCTAGTCTCTCATTGGTTGCCCCTCTTCCCGTTCGTCCTCAGGACAAATTGCAACCTGTAGGGAACAGGAGGTTAAAGGTGCTGATTCTCCAAGTAGGGAGATTGCTAGTAAAGTAGCTGGAATGGCGAAACCGAGCACAAGGAGATGAGAAATGAGGTGCGTTTTAGAAACCTTTCAAAATCACACGGTGTACCATCTTCTGGGTTTCTCATGCATGTTTTCGATGTAGGAAGATGCCCTTGAACCTGGAGATTTGGGACCCATGGGATGGGTACCACGCAGTATTACTTTAAAGGGTCTGCGTTTTCTCACCCAACCTCACCCAACCTCTCAGCCCCAAGAGTGTCCACCCTTATGTCTCATCCAGGAGTGGGTGTAGATATGGTCAATCCAGGTTGCATCACAGCCTCTGAACGAATTTTGTAAGAATTTCTCTCTCTTTCACTGTCTTTGTTTTACGGGTTTTTAAAAGTAATTTATTTTTATAATGGGGTTTAGCTGCTTTTCATGGTTGTGTTTATGCGGCTTTACACCCACTTGACTCACTTCCAGACAGATATCAATACATAGGTTTTAAGATTCTTACTAGTCACATATATTCTTGTGCGGGGAATAGGGGGTGTTGAGTCCAGTTCACTGAGCAAGGAGTAGGTCTTGTCTATTACATATTGGGTGTATGGAACGGTATCTGAGCGAATTTGAAACCCTTGTTTTATGCATCACCCCACCTCACCATTCCCGTTAAGCAGCCATAGTGTGTTTTCTAAACGTGTGACTCTGTTCTGTTTTGTAATTCAGTTCAAGTGTAGCGGTTTTTACATTCCCTCTATAAGTGATAGCTTATGATAAGTGTCTTTTTCTGTGTGACTTATTTCACTTAGAATCGTCGTACCTAACTCCACTCATCTTGCTTCTACTAGCCTTATGACATTGATTTCATGTCTGAGTGATATTCCATTGTACATAAGGACCACAACTTCTTTATCCATTTTTCTCTTTCCTGGGATATTTAAGGTGTCATGAAGTGGAGGTTCTTGTCAACAGAGCAGCCCTAAACTTTCCGGTGCCTGTGTCTTGCTGATTTTTAGTTTTTCCAATTTATACGCCCATGAGTGGACGTGCCCTATGCTCCCTAAGCTGTTTTTTTTCGATGTTTCAGGACACAACGTACACTTCTCCAGAGTGGTTGTTGGCAATTTACATCCCGCCCATCAGTGTAGCAAGGCTGCCATTTCTCCATGGCCTGTCCTGCATTTCTGGTTTTGACACTTTTTGCAGCATGGCCCTTTTCACCGATGGGAAGCGAGACTTCTTTGTAGCGCTGATTTGCCTTTCCAGGTTGCTTGGTTGGCCAAAAAGGGCGTATGCGTTTTTTCCTGAATATATTCAGGAAAAAACGCATACGCCCTTTTTGGCCAAGGGCATCATTGTCGACGTTTTGCCGCTTTTCATGTGCTTTAAAGGCGATTCGTATCTACCTCCTGAAATCTGTTTCCTGCAATTCTGCCTTGCTTTCAAATCCTCTTCGTTGCCTTCCCTCAATATATCTGTGGATGAGAGTTATCATTTATAACTCTGCGGGTTTGTGAATTGCAGTTTCCCTGAGGTCCATTTTTCAACTGTCTTTTTTGGGAGCTGGCCGCAAAAGCGCGGGATTGCCTCAGGCCCTATTCTGCTTCTGGGCGGCAGGCTGAGCCTGTGGTTAATTCTTCTTCCTGTTGGGAAAATAGAGTGACCTGTGCCTGTCCCAACACCTAGATCTAGTCTCTCATTGGTTGCCCCTCTTCCCGTTCGTCCTCAGGACAAATTGCAACCTGTAGGGAACAGGAGGTTAAAGGTGCTGATTCTCCAAGTAGGGAGATTGCTAGTAAAGTAGCTGGAATGGCGAAACCGAGCACAAGGAGATGAGAAATGAGGTGCGTTTTAGAAACCTTTCAAAATCACACGGTGTACCATCTTCTGGGTTTCTCATGCATGTTTTCGATGTAGGAAGATGCCCTTGAACCTGGAGATTTGGGACCCATGGGATGGGTACCACGCAGTATTACTTTAAAGGGTCTGCGTTTGCTCACCCAACCTCACCCAACCTCTCAGCCCCAAGAGTGTCCACCCTTATGTCTCATCCAGGTGTGGGTGTAGATATGGTCAATCCAGGTTGCATCACAGCCTCTGAACAAATTTTGTAAGAATTTCTCTCTCTTTCACTGTCTTTGTTTTACGGGTTTTTAAAAGTAATTTATTTTTATAATGGGGTTTATCTGCTTTTCATGGTTGTGTTTATGCGGCTTTACACCCACTTGACTCACTTCCAGACAGATATCAATACATAGGTTTTAAGATTCTTACTAGTCACATATATTCTTGTGCGGGGAATAGGGGGTGTTGAGTCCAGTTCACTGAGCAAGGAGTAGGTCTTGTCTATTACATATTGGGTGTATGGAACGGTATCTGAGCGAATTTGAAACCCTTGTTTTATGCATCACCCCACCTCACCATTCCCGTTAAGCAGCCATAGTGTGTTTTCTAAACGTGTGACTCTGTTCTGTTTTGTAATTCAGTTCAAGTGTAGCGGTTTTTACATTCCCTCTATAAGTGATAGCTTATGATAAGTGTCTTTTTCTGTGTGACTTATTTCACTTAGAATCGTCGTACCTAACTCCACTCATCTTGCTTCTACTAGCCTTATGACATTGATTTCATGTCTGAGTGATATTCCATTGTACATAAGGACCACAACTTCTTTATCCATTTTTCTCTTTCCTGGGATATTTAAGGTGTCATGAAGTGGAGGTTCTTGTCAACAGAGCAGCCCTAAACTTTCCGGTGCCTGTGTCTTGCTGATTTTTAGTTTTTCCAATTTATACGCCCATGAGTGGACGTGCCCTATGCTCCCTAAGCTGTTTTTTTTCGATGTTTCAGGACACAACGTACACTTCTCCAGAGTGGTTGTTGGCAATTTACATCCCGCCCATCAGTGTAGCAAGGCTGCCATTTCTCCATGGCCTGTCCTGCATTTCTGGTTTTGACACTTTTTGCAGCATGGCCCTTTTCACCGATGGGAAGCGAGACTTCTTTGTAGCGCTGATTTGCCTTTCCAGGTTGCTTGGTTGGCCAAAAAGGGCGTATGCGTTTTTTCCTGAATATATTCAGGAAAAAACGCATACGCCCTTTTTGGCCAAGGGCATCATTGTCGACGTTTTGCCGCTTTTCATGTGCTTTAAAGGCGATTCGTATCTACCTCCTGAAATCTGTTTCCTGCAATTCTGCCTTGCTTTCAAATCCTCTTCGTTGCCTTCCCTCAATATATCTGTGGATGAGAGTTATCATTTATAACTCTGCGGGTTTGTGAATTGCAGTTTCCCTGAGGTCCATTTTTCAACTGTCTTTTTTGGGAGCTGGCCGCAAAAGCGCGGGATTGCCTCAGGCCCTATTCTGCTTCTGGGCGGCAGGCTGAGCCTGTGGTTAATTCTTCTTCCTGTTGGGAAAATAGAGTGACCTGTGCCTGTCCCAACACCTAGATCTAGTCTCTCATTGGTTGCCCCTCTTCCCGTTCGTCCTCAGGACAAATTGCAACCTGTAGGGAACAGGAGGTTAAAGGTGCTGATTCTCCAAGTAGGGAGATTGCTAGTAAAGTAGCTGGAATGGCGAAACCGAGCACAAGGAGATGAGAAATGAGGTGCGTTTTAGAAACCTTTCAAAATCACACGGTGTACCATCTTCTGGGTTTCTCATGCATGTTTTCGATGTAGGAAGATGCCCTTGAACCTGGAGATTTGGGACCCATGGGATGGGTACCACGCAGTATTACTTTAAAGGGTCTGCGTTTTCTCACCCAACCTCACCCAACCTCTCAGCCCCAAGAGTGTCCACCCTTATGTCTCTTCCAGGAGTGGGTGTAGATATGGTCAATCCAGGTTGCATCACAGCCTCTGAACGAATTTTGTAAGAATTTCTCTCTCTTTCACTGTCTTTGTTTTACGGGTTTTTAAAAGTAATTTATTTTTATAATGGGGTTTAGCTGCTTTTCATGGTTGTGTTTATGCGGCTTTACACCCACTTGACTCACTTCCAGACAGATATCAATACATAGGTTTTAAGATTCTTACTAGTCACATATATTCTTGTGCGGGGAATAGGGGGTGTTGAGTCCAGTTCACTGAGCAAGGAGTAGGTCTTGTCTATTACATATTGGGTGTATGGAACGGTATCTGAGCGAATTTGAAACCCTTGTTTTATGCATCACCCCACCTCACCATTCCCGTTAAGCAGCCATAGTGTGTTTTCTAAACGTGTGACTCTGTTCTGTTTTGTAATTCAGTTCAAGTGTAGCGGTTTTTACATTCCCTCTATAAGTGATAGCTTATGATAAGTGTCTTTTTCTGTGTGACTTATTTCACTTAGAATCGTCGTACCTAACTCCACTCATCTTGCTTCTACTAGCCTTATGACATTGATTTCATGTCTGAGTGATATTCCATTGTACATAAGGACCACAACTTCTTTATCCATTTTTCTCTTTCCTGGGATATTTAAGGTGTCATGAAGTGGAGGTTCTTGTCAACAGAGCAGCCCTAAACTTTCCGGTGCCTGTGTCTTGCTGATTTTTAGTTTTTCCAATTTATACGCCCATGAGTGGACGTGCCCTATGCTCCCTAAGCTGTTTTTTTTCGATGTTTCAGGACACAACGTACACTTCTCCAGAGTGGTTGTTGGCAATTTACATCCCGCCCATCAGTGTAGCAAGGCTGCCATTTCTCCATGGCCTGTCCTGCATTTCTGGTTTTGACACTTTTTGCAGCATGGCCCTTTTCACCGATGGGAAGCGAGACTTCTTTGTAGCGCTGATTTGCCTTTCCAGGTTGCTTGGTTGGCCAAAAAGGGCGTATGCGTTTTTTCCTGAATATATTCAGGAAAAAACGCATACGCCCTTTTTGGCCAAGGGCATCATTGTCGACGTTTTGCCGCTTTTCATGTGCTTTAAAGGCGATTCGTATCTACCTCCTGAAATCTGTTTCCTGCAATTCTGCCTTGCTTTCAAATCCTCTTCGTTGCCTTCCCTCAATATATCTGTGGATGAGAGTTATCATTTATAACTCTGCGGGTTTGTGAATTGCAGTTTCCCTGAGGTCCATTTTTCAACTGTCTTTTTTGGGAGCTGGCCTCAAAAGCGCGGGATTGCCTCAGGCCCTATTCTGCTTCTGGGCGGCAGGCTGAGCCTGTGGTTAATTCTTCTTCCTGTTGGGAAAATAGAGTGACCTGTGCCTGTCCCAACACCTAGATCTAGTCTCTCATTGGTTGCCCCTCTTCCGGTTCGTCCTCAGGACAAATTGCAACCTGTAGGGAACAGGAGGTTAAAGGTGCTGATTCTCCAAGTAGGGAGATTGCTAGTAAAGTAGCTGGAATGGCGAAACCGAGCACAAGGAGATGAGAAATGAGGTGCGTTTTAGAAACCTTTCAAAATCACACGGTGTACCATCTTCTGGGTTTCTCATGCATGTTTTCGATGTAGGAAGATGCCCTTGAACCTGGAGATTTGGGACCCATGGGATGGGTACCACGCAGTATTACTTTAAAGGGTCTGCGTTTGCTCACCCAACCACACCCAACCTCTCAGCCCCAAGAGTGTCCACCCTTATGTCTCATCCAGCTGTGGGTCTTGATATGGTCAATCCAGGTTGCATCACAGCCTCTGAACGAATTTTGTAAGAATTTCTCTCTCTTTCACTGTCTTTGTTTTATGGGTTTTTAAAAGTAATTTATTTTTATAATGGGGTTTAGCTGCTTTTCATGGCTGTGTTTATGCGGCTTTACACCCACTTGACTCACTTCCAGAGAGATATCAATACATAGGTTTTAAGATTCTTACTAGTCACATATATTCTTGTGTGGTGAATAGGGGGTGTTGAGTCCAGTTCACTGAGCAAGGAGTAGGTCTTGTCTATTACATATTGGGTGTATGGAACGGTATCTGAGCGAATTTGAAACCCTTGTTTTATGCATCACCCCACCTCACCATTCCCGTTAAGCAGCCATAGTGTGTTTTCTAAACGTGTGACTCTTTTCTGTTTTGTAATTCAGTTCAAGTGTAGCGGTTTTTACATTCCATCTATAAGTGATAGCTTATGATAAGTGTCTTTTTCTGTGTGACTTATTTCACTTAGAATCGTCGTACCTAACTCCACTCATCTTGCTTCTACTAGCCTTATGACATTGATTTCATGTCTGAGTGATATTCCATTGTACATAAGGACCACAACTTCTTTATCCATTTTTCTCTTTCCTGGGATATTTAAGGTGTCATGAAGTGGAGGTTCTTGTCAACAGAGCAGCCCTAAACTTTCCGGTGCCTTTGTCTTGCTGATTTTTAGTTTTTCCAATTTATACGCCCATGAGTGGACGTGCCCTATGCTCCCTAAGCTGTTTTTTTTCGATGTTTCAGGACACAACGTACACTTCTCCAGAGTGGCTGTTGGCAATTTACATCCCGCCCATCAGTGTAGCAAGGCTGCCATTTCTCCATGGCCTGTCCTGCATTTCTGGTTTTGACACTTTTTGCAGCATGGCCCTTTTGACCGATGGGAAGCGAGACTTCTTTGTAGCGCTGATTTGCCTTTCCAGGTTGCTTGGTTGGCCAAAAAGTGCGTATGTGTTTTTTCCTGAATATATTCAGGAAAAAACGCATACGCCCTTTTTGGCCAAGGGCATCATTGTCGACCTTTTGCCGCTTTTCATGTGCTTTAAAGGCGATTCGTATCTACCTCCTGAAATCTGTTTCCTGCAATTCTGCCTTGCTTTCAAATCCTCTTCGTTGCCTTCCCTCAATATATCTGTGGATGAGAGTTATCATTTATAACTCTGCGGGTTTGTGAATTGCAGTTTCCCTGAGCTCCATTTTTCAAATGTCTTTTTTGGGAGCTGGCCGCAAAAGCGCGCGATTGCCTCAGGCCCTATTCTGCTTCTGGGCGGCAGGCTGAGCCTGTGGTTAATTCTTCTTCCTGTTGGGAAAATAGAGTGACCTGTGCCTGTCCCAACACCTAGATCTAGTCTCTCATTGGTTGCCCCTCTTCCCGTTCGTCCTCAGGACAAATTGCAACCTGTAGGGAACAGGAGGTTAAAGGTGCTGATTCTCCAAGTAGGGAGATTGCTAGTAAAGTAGCTGGAATGGCGAAACCGAGCACAAGGAGATGAGAAATGAGGTGCGTTTTAGAAACCTTTCAAAATCACACGGTGTACCATCTTCTGGGTTTCTCATGCATGTTTTCGATGTAGGAAGATGCCCTTGAACCTGGAGATTTGGGACCCATGGGATGGGTACCACGCAGTATTACTTTAAAGGGTCTGCGTTTTCTCACCCAACCTCACCCAACCTCTCAGCCCCAAGAGTGTCCACCCTTATGTCTCATCCAGGTGTGGGTCTAGATATGGTCAATCCAGGTTGCATCACAGCCTCTGAACGAATTTTGTAAGAATTTCTCTCTCTTTCACTGTCTTTGTTTTACGGGTTTTTAAAAGTAATTTATTTTTATAATGGGGTTTAGCTGCCTTTCATGGCTGTGTTTATGCGGCTTTACACCCACTTGACTCACTTCCAGACAGATATCAATACATAGGTTTTAAGATTCTTACTAGTCACATATATTCTTGTGCGGGGAATAGGGGGTGTTGAGTCCAGTTCACTGAGCAAGGAGTAGTTCTTGTCTATTACATATTGGGTGTATGGAACGGTATCTGAGCCAATTTGAAACCCTTGTTTTATGCATCACCCCACCTCACCTTTCCTGTTAAGCAGCTATAGTGTGTTTTCTAAACGTGTGACTCTGTTCTGTTTTGTAATTCAGTTCAAGTGTAGCGGTTTTTACATTCCCTCTATAAGTGATAGCTTATGATAAGTGTCTTTTTCTGTGTGACTTATTTCACTTAGAATCGTCGTACCTAACTCCACTCATCTTGCTTCTACTAGCCTTATGATATTGATTTCATGTCTGAGTGATATTCCATTGTACATAAGGACCACAACTTCTTTATCCATTTTTCTCTTTCCTGGGATATTTAAGGTGTCATGAAGTGGAGGTTCTTGTCAACAGAGCAGCCCTAAACTTTCGGGTGCCTGTGTCTTGCTGATTTTTAGTTTTTCCAATTTATACGCCCATGAGTGGACGTGCCCTATGCTCCCTAAGCTGTTTTTTTTCGATGTTTCAGGACACAACGTACACTTCTCCAGAGTGGCTGTTGGCAATTTACATCCCGCCCATCAGTGTAGCAAGGCTGCCATTTCTCCATGGCCTGTCCTGCATTTCTGGTTTTGACACTTTTTGTAGCATGGCCCTTTTCACCGATGGGAAGCGAGACTTCTTTGTAGCGCTGATTTGCCTTTCCAGGTTGCTTGGTTGGCCAAGAAGGGCGTATGTGTTTTTTCCTGAATATATTCAGGAAAAAACGCATACGCCCTTTTTGGCCAAGGGCATCATTGTCGACCTTTTGCCGCTTTTCATGTGCTTTAAAGGCGATTCGTATCTACCTCCTGAAATCTGTTTCCTGCAATTCTGCCTTGCTTTCAAATCCTCTTCGTTGCCTTCCCTCAATATATCTGTGGATGAGAGTTATCATTTATAACTCTGCGGGTTTGTGAATTGCAGTTTCCCTGAGCTCCATTTTTCAACTGTCTTTTTTGGGAGCTGGCCGCAAAAGCGCGGGATTGCCTCAGGCCCTATTCTGCTTCTGGGCAGCAGGCTGAGCCTGTGGTTAATTCTTCTTCCTGTTGGGAAAATAGAGTGACCTGTGCCTGTCCCAACACCTAGATCTAGTCTCTCATTGGTTGCCCCTCTTCCCGTTCGTCCTCAGGACAAATTGCAACCTGTAGGGAACAGGAGGTTAAAGGTGCTGATTCTCCAAGTAGGGAGATTGCTAGTAAAGTAGCTGGAATGGCGAAACCGAGCACAAGGAGATGAGAAATGAGGTGCGTTTTAGAAACCTTTCAAAATCACACGGTGTACCATCTTCTGGGTTTCTCATGCATGTTTTCGATGTAGGAAGATGCCCTTGAACCTGGAGATTTGGGACCCATGGGATGGGTACCACGCAGTATTACTTTAAAGGGTCTGCGTTTTCTCACCCAACCTCACCCAACCTCTCAGCCCCAAGAGTGTCCACCCTTATGTCTCATCCAGGAGTGGGTGTAGATATGGTCAATCCAGGTTGCATCACAGCCTCTGAACGAATTTTGTAAGAATTTCTCTCTCTTTCACTGTCTTTGTTTTACGGGTTTTTAAAAGTAATTTATTTTTATAATGGGGTTTAGCTGCTTTTCATGGTTGTGTTTATGCGGCTTTACACCCACTTGACTCACTTCCAGACAGATATCAATACATAGGTTTTAAGATTCTTACTAGTCACATATATTCTTGTGCGGGGAATAGGGGGTGTTGAGTCCAGTTCACTGAGCAAGGAGTAGGTCTTGTCTATTACATATTGGGTGTATGGAACGGTATCTGAGCGAATTTGAAACCCTTGTTTTATGCATCACCCCACCTCACCATTCCCGTTAAGCAGCCATAGTGTGTTTTCTAAACGTGTGACTCTGTTCTGTTTTGTAATTCAGTTCAAGTGTAGCGGTTTTTACATTCCCTCTATAAGTGATAGCTTATGATAAGTGTCTTTTTCTGTGTGACTTATTTCACTTAGAATCGTCGTACCTAACTCCACTCATCTTGCTTCTACTAGCCTTATGACATTGATTTCATGTCTGAGTGATATTCCATTGTACATAAGGACCACAACTTCTTTATCCATTTTTCTCTTTCCTGGGATATTTAAGGTGTCATGAAGTGGAGGTTCTTGTCAACAGAGCAGCCCTAAACTTTCCGGTGCCTGTGTCTTGCTGATTTTTAGTTTTTCCAATTTATACGCCCATGAGTGGACGTGCCCTATGCTCCCTAAGCTGTTTTTTTTCGATGTTTCAGGACACAACGTACACTTCTCCAGAGTGGTTGTTGGCAATTTACATCCCGCCCATCAGTGTAGCAAGGCTGCCATTTCTCCATGGCCTGTCCTGCATTTCTGGTTTTGACACTTTTTGCAGCATGGCCCTTTTCACCGATGGGAAGCGAGACTTCTTTGTAGCGCTGATTTGCCTTTCCAGGTTGCTTGGTTGGCCAAAAAGGGCGTATGCGTTTTTTCCTGAATATATTCAGGAAAAAACGCATACGCCCTTTTTGGCCAAGGGCATCATTGTCGACGTTTTGCCGCTTTTCATGTGCTTTAAAGGCGATTCGTATCTACCTCCTGAAATCTGTTTCCTGCAATTCTGCCTTGCTTTCAAATCCTCTTCGTTGCCTTCCCTCAATATATCTGTGGATGAGAGTTATCATTTATAACTCTGCGGGTTTGTGAATTGCAGTTTCCCTGAGGTCCATTTTTCAAATGTCTTTTTTGGGAGCTGGCCTCAAAAGCGCGGGATTGCCTCAGGCCCTATTCTGCTTCTGGGCGCCAGGCTGAGCCTGTGGTTAATTCTTCTTCCTGTTGGGAAAATAGAGTGACCTGTGCCTGTCCCAACACCTAGATCTAGTCTCTCATTGGTTGCCCCTCTTCCCGTTCGTCCTCAGGACAAATTGCAACCTGTAGGGAACAGGAGGTTAAAGGTGCTGATTCTCCAAGTAGGGAGATTGCTAGTAAAGTAGCTGGAATGGCGAAACCGAGCACAAGGAGATGAGAAATGAGGTGCGTTTTAGAAACCTTTCAAAATCACACGGTGTACCATCTTCTGGGTTTCTCATGCATGTTTTCGATGTAGGAAGATGCCCTTGAACCTGGAGATTTGGGACCCATGGGATGGGTACCACGCAGTATTACTTTAAAGGGTCTGCGTTTGCTCACCCAACCACACCCAACCTCTCAGCCCCAAGAGTGTCCACCCTTATGTCTCATCCAGCTGTGGGTCTTGATATGGTCAATCCAGGTTGCATCACAGCCTCTGAACGAATTTTGTAAGAATTTCTCTCTCTTTCACTGTCTTTGTTTTATGGGTTTTTAAAAGTAATTTATTTTTATAATGGGGTTTAGCTGCTTTTCATGGCTGTGTTTATGCGGCTTTACACCCACTTGACTCACTTCCAGAGAGATATCAATACATAGGTTTTAAGATTCTTACTAGTCACATATATTCTTGTGTGGTGAATAGGGGGTGTTGAGTCCAGTTCACTGAGCAAGGAGTAGGTCTTGTCTATTACATATTGGGTGTATGGAACGGTATCTGAGCGAATTTGAAACCCTTGTTTTATGCATCACCCCACCTCACCATTCCCGTTAAGCAGCCATAGTGTGTTTTCTAAACGTGTGACTCTGTTCTGTTTTGTAATTCAGTTGAAGTGTAGCGGTTTTTACATTCCATCTATAAGTGATAGCTTATGATAAGTGTCTTTTTCTGTGTGACTTATTTCACTTAGAATCGTCGTACCTAACTCCACTCATCTTGCTTCTACTAGCCTTATGAGACATTGATTTCATGTCTGAGTGATATTCCATTGTACATAAGGACCACAACTTCTTTATCCATTTTTCTCTTTCCTGGGATATTTAAGGTGTCATGAAGTGGAGGTTCTTGTCAACAGAGCAGCCCTAAACTTTCCGGTGCCTGTGTCTTGCTGATTTTTAGTTTTTCCAATTTATACGCCCATGAGTGGACGTGCCCTATGCTCCCTAAGCTGTTTTTTTTCGATGTTTCAGGACACAACGTACACTTCTCCAGAGTGGCTGTTGGCAATTTACATCCCGCCCATCAGTGTAGCAAGGCTGCCATTTCTCCATGGCCTGTCCTGCATTTCTGGTTTTGACACTTTTTGCAGCATGGCCCTTTTCACCGATGGGAAGCGAGACTTCTTTGTAGCGCTGATTTGCCTTTCCAGGTTGCTTGGTTGGCCAAAAAGGGCGTATGCGTTTTTTCCTGAATATATTCAGGAAAAAACGCATACGCCCTTTTTGGCCAAGGGCATCATTGTCGACCTTTTGCCGCTTTTCATGTGCTTTAAAGGGGATTCGTATCTACCTCCTGAAATCTGTTTCCTGCAATTCTGCCTTGCTTTCAAATCCTCTTCGTTGCCTTCCCTCAATATATCTGTGGATGAGAGTTATCATTTATAACTCTGCGGGTTTGTGAATTGCAGTTTCCCTGAGCTCCATTTTTCAAATGTCTTTTTTGGGAGCTGGCCGCAAAAGCGCGGGATTGCCTCAGGCCCTATTCTGCTTCTGGGCGGCAGGCTGAGCCTGTGGTTAATTCTTCTTCCTGTTGGGAAAATAGAGTGACCTGTGCCTGTCCCAACACCTAGATCTAGTCTCTCATTGGTTGCCCCTCTTCCCGTTCGTCCTCAGGACAAATTGCAACCTGTAGGGAACAGGAGGTTAAAGGTGCTGATTCTCCAAGTAGGGAGATTGCTAGTAAAGTAGCTGGAATGGCGAAACCGAGCACAAGGAGATGAGAAATGAGGTGCGTTTTAGTAACCTTTCAAAATCACACGGTGTACCATCTTCTGGGTTTCTCATGCATGTTTTCGATGTAGGAAGATGCCCTTGAACCTGGAGATTTGGGACCCATGGGATGGGTACCACGCAGTATTACTTTAAAGGGTCTGCGTTTTCTCACCCAACCTCACCCAACCTCTCAGCCCCAAGAGTGTCCACCCTTATGTCTCATCCAGGTGTGGGTCTAGATATGGTCAATCCAGGTTGCATCACAGCCTCTGAACGAATTTTGTAAGAATTTCTCTCTCTTTCACTATCTTTGTTTTACGGGTTTTTAAAAGTAATTTATTTTTATAATGGGGTTTAGCTGCCTTTCATGGCTGTGTTTATGCGGCTTTACACCCACTTGACTCACTTCCAGACAGATATCAATACATAGGTTTTAAGATTCTTACTAGTCACATATATTCTTGTGCGGGGAATAGGGGGTGTTGAGTCCAGTTCACTGAGCAAGGAGTAGTTCTTGTCTATTACATATTGGGTGTATGGAACGGTATCTGAGCCAATTTGAAACCCTTGTTTTATGCATCACCCCACCTCACCTTTCCTGTTAAGCAGCTATAGTGTGTTTTCTAAACGTGTGACTCTGTTCTGTTTTGTAATTCAGTTCAAGTGTAGCGGTTTTTACATTCCCTCTATAAGTGATAGCTTATGATAAGTGTCTTTTTCTGTGTGACTTATTTCACTTAGAATCGTCGTACATAACTCCACTCATCTTGATTCTACTAGCCTTATGATATTGATTTCATGTCTGAGTGATATTCCATTGTACATAAGGACCACAACTTCTTTATCCATTTTTCTCTTTCCTGGGATATTTAAGGTGTCATGAAGTGGAGGTTCTTGTCAACAGAGCAGCCCTAAACTTTCGGGTGCCTGTGTCTTGCTGATTTTTAGTTTTTCCAATTTATACGCCCATGAGTGGACGTGCCCTATGCTCCCTAAGCTGTTTTTTTTCGATGTTTCAGGACACAACGTACAATTCTCCAGAGTGGCTGTTGGCAATTTACATCCCGCCCATCAGTGTAGCAAGGCTGCCATTTCTCCATGGCCTGTCCTGCATTTCTGGTTTTGACACTTTTTGCAGCATGGCCCTTTTGACCGATGGGAAGCGAGACTTCTTTGTAGCGCTGATTTGCCTTTCCAGGTTGCTTGGTTGGCCAAAAAGTGCGTATGTGTTTTTTCCTGAATATATTCAGGAAAAAACGCATACGCCCTTTTTTGCCAAGGGCATCATTGTCGACCTTTTGCCGCTTTTCATGTGCTTTAAAGGCGATTCGTATCTACCTCCTGAAATCTGTTTCCTGCAATTCTGCCTTGCTTTCAAATCCTCTTCGTTGCCTTCCCTCAATATATCTGTGGATGAGAGTTATCATTTATAACTCTGCGGGTTTGTGAATTGCAGTTTCCCTGAGCTCCATTTTTCAAATGTCTTTTTTGGGAGCTGGCCGCAAAAGCGCGCGATTGCCTCAGGCCCTATTCTGCTTCTGGGCGGCAGGCTGAGCCTGTGGTTAATTCTTCTTCCTGTTGGGAAAATAGAGTGACCTGTGCCTGTCCCAACACCTAGATCTAGTCTCTCATTGGTTGCCCCTCTTCCCGTTCGTCCTCAGGACAAATTGCAACCTGTAGGGAACAGGAGGTTAAAGGTGCTGATTCTCCAAGTAGGGAGATTGCTAGTAAAGTAGCTGGAATGGCGAAACCGAGCACAAGGAGATGAGAAATGAGGTGCGTTTTAGAAACCTTTCAAAATCACACGGTGTACCATCTTCTGGGTTTCTCATGCATGTTTTCGATGTAGGAAGATGCCCTTGAACCTGGAGATTTGGGACCCATGGGATGGGTACCACGCAGTATTACTTTAAAGGGTCTGCGTTTTCTCACCCAACCTCACCCAACCTCTCAGCCCCAAGAGTGTCCACCCTTATGTCTCATCCAGGTGTGGGTCTAGATATGGTCAATCCAGGTTGCATCACAGCCTCTGAACGAATTTTGTAAGAATTTCTCTCTCTTTCACTGTCTTTGTTTTACGGGTTTTTAAAAGTAATTTATTTTTATAATGGGGTTTAGCTGCCTTTCATGGCTGTGTTTATGCGGCTTTACACCCACTTGACTCACTTCCAGACAGATATCAATACATAGGTTTTAAGATTCTTACTAGTCACATATATTCTTGTGCGGGGAATAGGGGGTGTTGAGTCCAGTTCACTGAGCAAGGAGTAGTTCTTGTCTATTACATATTGGGTGTATGGAACGGTATCTGAGCCAATTTGAAACCCTTGTTTTATGCATCACCCCACCTCACCTTTCCTGTTAAGCAGCTATAGTGTGTTTTCTAAACGTGTGACTCTGTTCTGTTTTGTAATTCAGTTCAAGTGTAGCGGTTTTTACATTCCCTCTATAAGTGATAGCTTATGATAAGTGTCTTTTTCTGTGTGACTTATTTCACTTAGAATCGTCGTACCTAACTCCACTCATCTTGCTTCTACTAGCCTTATGATATTGATTTCATGTCTGAGTGATATTCCATTGTACATAAGGACCACAACTTCTTTATCCATTTTTCTCTTTCCTGGGATATTTAAGGTGTCATGAAGTGGAGGTTCTTGTCAACAGAGCAGCCCTAAACTTTCGGGTGCCTGTGTCTTGCTGATTTTTAGTTTTTCCAATTTATACGCCCATGAGTGGACGTGCCCTATGCTCCCTAAGCTGTTTTTTTTCGATGTTTCAGGACACAACGTACACTTCTCCAGAGTGGCTGTTGGCAATTTACATCCCGCCCATCAGTGTAGCAAGGCTGCCATTTCTCCATGGCCTGTCCTGCATTTCTGGTTTTGACACTTTTTGTAGCATGGCCCTTTTCACCGATGGGAAGCGAGACTTCTTTGTAGCGCTGATTTGCCTTTCCAGGTTGCTTGGTTGGCCAAGAAGGGCGTATGTGTTTTTTCCTGAATATATTCAGGAAAAAACGCATACGCCCTTTTTGGCCAAGGGCATCATTGTCGACCTTTTGCCGCTTTTCATGTGCTTTAAAGGCGATTCGTATCTACCTCCTGAAATCTGTTTCCTGCAATTCTGCCTTGCTTTCAAATCCTCTTCGTTGCCTTCCCTCAATATATCTGTGGATGAGAGTTATCATTTATAACTCTGCGGGTTTGTGAATTGCAGTTTCCCTGAGCTCCATTTTTCAACTGTCTTTTTTGGGAGCTGGCCGCAAAAGCGCGGGATTGCCTCAGGCCCTATTCTGCTTCTGGGCAGCAGGCTGAGCCTGTGGTTAATTCTTCTTCCTGTTGGGAAAATAGAGTGACCTGTGCCTGTCCCAACACCTAGATCTAGTCTCTCATTGGTTGCCCCTCTTCCCGTTCGTCCTCAGGACAAATTGCAACCTGTAGGGAACAGGAGGTTAAAGGTGCTGATTCTCCAAGTAGGGAGATTGCTAGTAAAGTAGCTGGAATGGCGAAACCGAGCACAAGGAGATGAGAAATGAGGTGCGTTTTAGAAACCTTTCAAAATCACACGGTGTACCATCTTCTGGGTTTCTCATGCATGTTTTCGATGTAGGAAGATGCCCTTGAACCTGGAGATTTGGGACCCATGGGATGGGTACCACGCAGTATTACTTTAAAGGGTCTGCGTTTTCTCACCCAACCTCACCCAACCTCTCAGCCCCAAGAGTGTCCACCCTTATGTCTCATCCAGGAGTGGGTGTAGATATGGTCAATCCAGGTTGCATCACAGCCTCTGAACGAATTTTGTAAGAATTTCTCTCTCTTTCACTGTCTTTGTTTTACGGGTTTTTAAAAGTAATTTATTTTTATAATGGGGTTTAGCTGCTTTTCATGGTTGTGTTTATGCGGCTTTACACCCACTTGACTCACTTCCAGACAGATATCAATACATAGGTTTTAAGATTCTTACTAGTCACATATATTCTTGTGCGGGGAATAGGGGGTGTTGAGTCCAGTTCACTGAGCAAGGAGTAGGTCTTGTCTATTACATATTGGGTGTATGGAACGGTATCTGAGCGAATTTGAAACCCTTGTTTTATGCATCACCCCACCTCACCATTCCCGTTAAGCAGCCATAGTGTGTTTTCTAAACGTGTGACTCTGTTCTGTTTTGTAATTCAGTTCAAGTGTAGCGGTTTTTACATTCCCTCTATAAGTGATAGCTTATGATAAGTGTCTTTTTCTGTGTGACTTATTTCACTTAGAATCGTCGTACCTAACTCCACTCATCTTGCTTCTACTAGCCTTATGACATTGATTTCATGTCTGAGTGATATTCCATTGTACATAAGGACCACAACTTCTTTATCCATTTTTCTCTTTCCTGGGATATTTAAGGTGTCATGAAGTGGAGGTTCTTGTCAACAGAGCAGCCCTAAACTTTCCGGTGCCTGTGTCTTGCTGATTTTTAGTTTTTCCAATTTATACGCCCATGAGTGGACGTGCCCTATGCTCCCTAAGCTGTTTTTTTTCGATGTTTCAGGACACAACGTACACTTCTCCAGAGTGGTTGTTGGCAATTTACATCCCGCCCATCAGTGTAGCAAGGCTGCCATTTCTCCATGGCCTGTCCTGCATTTCTGGTTTTGACACTTTTTGCAGCATGGCCCTTTTCACCGATGGGAAGCGAGACTTCTTTGTAGCGCTGATTTGCCTTTCCAGGTTGCTTGGTTGGCCAAAAAGGGCGTATGCGTTTTTTCCTGAATATATTCAGGAAAAAACGCATACGCCCTTTTTGGCCAAGGGCATCATTGTCGACGTTTTGCCGCTTTTCATGTGCTTTAAAGGCGATTCGTATCTACCTCCTGAAATCTGTTTCCTGCAATTCTGCCTTGCTTTCAAATCCTCTTCGTTGCCTTCCCTCAATATATCTGTGGATGAGAGTTATCATTTATAACTCTGCGGGTTTGTGAATTGCAGTTTCCCTGAGGTCCATTTTTCAAATGTCTTTTTTGGGAGCTGGCCTCAAAAGCGCGGGATTGCCTCAGGCCCTATTCTGCTTCTGGGCGCCAGGCTGAGCCTGTGGTTAATTCTTCTTCCTGTTGGGAAAATAGAGTGACCTGTGCCTGTCCCAACACCTAGATCTAGTCTCTCATTGGTTGCCCCTCTTCCCGTTCGTCCTCAGGACAAATTGCAACCTGTAGGGAACAGGAGGTTAAAGGTGCTGATTCTCCAAGTAGGGAGATTGCTAGTAAAGTAGCTGGAATGGCGAAACCGAGCACAAGGAGATGAGAAATGAGGTGCGTTTTAGAAACCTTTCAAAATCACACGGTGTACCATCTTCTGGGTTTCTCATGCATGTTTTCGATGTAGGAAGATGCCCTTGAACCTGGAGATTTGGGACCCATGGGATGGGTACCACGCAGTATTACTTTAAAGGGTCTGCGTTTGCTCACCCAACCACACCCAACCTCTCAGCCCCAAGAGTGTCCACCCTTATGTCTCATCCAGCTGTGGGTCTTGATATGGTCAATCCAGGTTGCATCACAGCCTCTGAACGAATTTTGTAAGAATTTCTCTCTCTTTCACTGTCTTTGTTTTATGGGTTTTTAAAAGTAATTTATTTTTATAATGGGGTTTAGCTGCTTTTCATGGCTGTGTTTATGCGGCTTTACACCCACTTGACTCACTTCCAGAGAGATATCAATACATAGGTTTTAAGATTCTTACTAGTCACATATATTCTTGTGTGGTGAATAGGGGGTGTTGAGTCCAGTTCACTGAGCAAGGAGTAGGTCTTGTCTATTACATATTGGGTGTATGGAACGGTATCTGAGCGAATTTGAAACCCTTGTTTTATGCATCACCCCACCTCACCATTCCCGTTAAGCAGCCATAGTGTGTTTTCTAAACGTGTGACTCTGTTCTGTTTTGTAATTCAGTTGAAGTGTAGCGGTTTTTACATTCCATCTATAAGTGATAGCTTATGATAAGTGTCTTTTTCTGTGTGACTTATTTCACTTAGAATCGTCGTACCTAACTCCACTCATCTTGCTTCTACTAGCCTTATGAGACATTGATTTCATGTCTGAGTGATATTCCATTGTACATAAGGACCACAACTTCTTTATCCATTTTTCTCTTTCCTGGGATATTTAAGGTGTCATGAAGTGGAGGTTCTTGTCAACAGAGCAGCCCTAAACTTTCCGGTGCCTGTGTCTTGCTGATTTTTAGTTTTTCCAATTTATACGCCCATGAGTGGACGTGCCCTATGCTCCCTAAGCTGTTTTTTTTCGATGTTTCAGGACACAACGTACACTTCTCCAGAGTGGCTGTTGGCAATTTACATCCCGCCCATCAGTGTAGCAAGGCTGCCATTTCTCCATGGCCTGTCCTGCATTTCTGGTTTTGACACTTTTTGCAGCATGGCCCTTTTCACCGATGGGAAGCGAGACTTCTTTGTAGCGCTGATTTGCCTTTCCAGGTTGCTTGGTTGGCCAAAAAGGGCGTATGCGTTTTTTCCTGAATATATTCAGGAAAAAACGCATACGCCCTTTTTGGCCAAGGGCATCATTGTCGACCTTTTGCCGCTTTTCATGTGCTTTAAAGGGGATTCGTATCTACCTCCTGAAATCTGTTTCCTGCAATTCTGCCTTGCTTTCAAATCCTCTTCGTTGCCTTCCCTCAATATATCTGTGGATGAGAGTTATCATTTATAACTCTGCGGGTTTGTGAATTGCAGTTTCCCTGAGCTCCATTTTTCAAATGTCTTTTTTGGGAGCTGGCCGCAAAAGCGCGGGATTGCCTCAGGCCCTATTCTGCTTCTGGGCGGCAGGCTGAGCCTGTGGTTAATTCTTCTTCCTGTTGGGAAAATAGAGTGACCTGTGCCTGTCCCAACACCTAGATCTAGTCTCTCATTGGTTGCCCCTCTTCCCGTTCGTCCTCAGGACAAATTGCAACCTGTAGGGAACAGGAGGTTAAAGGTGCTGATTCTCCAAGTAGGGAGATTGCTAGTAAAGTAGCTGGAATGGCGAAACCGAGCACAAGGAGATGAGAAATGAGGTGCGTTTTAGTAACCTTTCAAAATCACACGGTGTACCATCTTCTGGGTTTCTCATGCATGTTTTCGATGTAGGAAGATGCCCTTGAACCTGGAGATTTGGGACCCATGGGATGGGTACCACGCAGTATTACTTTAAAGGGTCTGCGTTTTCTCACCCAACCTCACCCAACCTCTCAGCCCCAAGAGTGTCCACCCTTATGTCTCATCCAGGTGTGGGTCTAGATATGGTCAATCCAGGTTGCATCACAGCCTCTGAACGAATTTTGTAAGAATTTCTCTCTCTTTCACTATCTTTGTTTTACGGGTTTTTAAAAGTAATTTATTTTTATAATGGGGTTTAGCTGCCTTTCATGGCTGTGTTTATGCGGCTTTACACCCACTTGACTCACTTCCAGACAGATATCAATACATAGGTTTTAAGATTCTTACTAGTCACATATATTCTTGTGCGGGGAATAGGGGGTGTTGAGTCCAGTTCACTGAGCAAGGAGTAGTTCTTGTCTATTACATATTGGGTGTATGGAACGGTATCTGAGCCAATTTGAAACCCTTGTTTTATGCATCACCCCACCTCACCTTTCCTGTTAAGCAGCTATAGTGTGTTTTCTAAACGTGTGACTCTGTTCTGTTTTGTAATTCAGTTCAAGTGTAGCGGTTTTTACATTCCCTCTATAAGTGATAGCTTATGATAAGTGTCTTTTTCTGTGTGACTTATTTCACTTAGAATCGTCGTACATAACTCCACTCATCTTGATTCTACTAGCCTTATGATATTGATTTCATGTCTGAGTGATATTCCATTGTACATAAGGACCACAACTTCTTTATCCATTTTTCTCTTTCCTGGGATATTTAAGGTGTCATGAAGTGGAGGTTCTTGTCAACAGAGCAGCCCTAAACTTTCGGGTGCCTGTGTCTTGCTGATTTTTAGTTTTTCCAATTTATACGCCCATGAGTGGACGTGCCCTATGCTCCCTAAGCTGTTTTTTTTCGATGTTTCAGGACACAACGTACACTTCTCCAGAGTGGCTGTTGGCAATTTACATCCCGCCCATCAGTGTAGCAAGGCTGCCATTTCTCCATGGCCTGTCCTGCATTTCTGGTTTTGACACTTTTTGCAGCATGGCCCTTTTCACCGATGGGAAGCGAGACTTCTTTGTAGCGCTGATTTGCCTTTCCAGGTTGCTTGGTTGGCCAAGAAGGGCGTATGTGTTTTTTCCTGAATATATTCAGGAAAAAACGCATACGCCCTTTTTGGCCAAGGGCATCATTGTCGACCTTTTGCCGCTTTTCATGTGCTTTAAAGGCGATTCGTATCTACCTCCTGAAATCTGTTTCCTGCAATTCTGCCTTGCTTTCAAATCCTCTTCGTTGCCTTCCCTCAATATATCTGTGGATGAGAGTTATCATTTATAACTCTGCGGGTTTGTGAATTGCAGTTTCCCTGAGCTCCATTTTTCAAATGTCTTTTTTGGGAGCTGGCCGCAAAAGCGCGGGATTGCCTCAGGCCCTATTCTGCTTCTGGGCGGCAGGCTGAGCCTGTGGTTAATTCTTCTTCCTGTTGGGAAAATAGAGTGACCTGTGCCTGTCCCAACACCTAGATCTAGTCTCTCATTGGTTGCCCCTCTTCCCGTTCGTCCTCAGGACAAATTGCAACCTGTAGGGAACAGGAGGTTAAAGGTGCTGATTCTCCAAGTAGGGAGATTGCTAGTAAAGTAGCTGGAATGGCGAAACCGAGCACAAGGAGATGAGAAATGAGGTGCGTTTTAGAAACCTTTCAAAATCACACGGTGTACCATCTTCTGGGTTTCTCATGCATGTTTTCGATGTAGGAAGATGCCCTTGAACCTGGAGATTTGGGACCCATGGGATGGGTACCACGCAGTATTACTTTAAAGGGTCTGCGTTTTCTCACCCAACCTCACCCAACCTCTCAGCCCCAAGAGTGTCCACCCTTATGTCTCATCCAGGAGTGGGTGTAGATATGGTCAATCCAGGTTGCATCACAGCCTCTGAACGAATTTTGTAAGAATTTCTCTCTCTTTCACTGTCTTTGTTTTACGGGTTTTTAAAAGTAATTTATTTTTATAATGGGGTTTAGCTGCTTTTCATGGTTGTGTTTATGCGGCTTTACACCCACTTGACTCACTTCCAGACAGATATCAATACATAGGTTTTAAGATTCTTACTAGTCACATATATTCTTGTGCGGGGAATAGGAGGTGTTGAGTCCAGTTCACTGAGCAAGGAGTAGGTCTTGTCTATTACATATTGGGTGTATGGAACGGTATCTGAGCGAATTTGAAACCCTTGTTTTATGCATCACCCCACCTCACCATTCCCGTTAAGCAGCCATAGTGTGTTTTCTAAACGTGTGACTATGTTCTGTTTTGTAATTCAGTTCAAGTGTAGCGGTTTTTACATTCCCTCTATAAGTGATAGCTTATGATAAGTGTCTTTTTCTGTGTGACTTATTTCACTTAGAATCGTCGTACCTAACTCCACTCATCTTGCTTCTACTAGCCTTATGACATTGATTTCATGTCTGAGTGATATTCCATTGTACATAAGGACCACAACTTGTTTATCCATTTTTCTCTTTCCTGGGATATTTAAGGTGTCATGAAGTGGAGGTTCTTGTCAACAGAGCAGCCCTAACCTTTCCGGTGCCTTTGTCTTGCTGATTTTTAGTTTTTCCAATTTATACGCCCATGAGTGGACGTGCCCTATGCTCCCTAAGCTGTTTTTTTTCGATGTTTCAGGACACAACGTACACTTCTCCAGAGTGGCTGTTGGCAATTTACATCCCGCCCATCAGTGTAGCAAGGCTGCCATTTCTCCATGGCCTGTCCTGCATTTCTGGTTTTGACACTTTTTGCAGCATGGCCCTTTTGACCGATGGGAAGCGAGACTTCTTTGTAGCGCTGATTTGCCTTTCCAGGTTGCTTGGTTGGCCAAAAAGGGCGTATGCGTTTTTTCCTGAATATATTCAGGAAAAAACGCATACGCCCTTTTTGGCCAAGGGCATCATTGTCGACCTTTTGCCGCTTTTCATGTGCTTTAAAGGCGATTCATATCTACCTCCTGAAATCTGTTTCCTGCAATTCTGCCTTGCTTTCAAATCCTCTTCGTTGCCTTCCCTCAATATATCTGTGGATGAGAGTTATCATTTATAACTCTGCGGGTTTGTGAATTGCAGTTTCCCTGAGCTCCATTTTTCAAATGTCTTTTTTGGGAGCTGGCCGCAAAAGCGCGGGATTGCCTCAGGCCCTATTCTGCTTCTGGGCGGCAGGCTGAGCCTGTGGTTAATTCTTCTTCCTGTTGGGAAAATAGAGTGACCTGTGCCTGTCCCAACACCTAGATCTAGTCTCTCATTGGTTGCCCCTCTTCCCGTTCGTCCGCAGGACAAATTGCAACCTGTAGGGAACAGGAGGTTAAAGGTGCTGATTCTCCAAGTAGGGAGATTGCTAGTAAAGTAGCTGGAATGGCGAAACCGAGCACAAGGAGATGAGAAATGAGGTGCGTTTTAGAAACCTTTCAAAATCACACGGTGTACCATCTTCTGGGTTTCTCATGCATGTTTTCGATGTAGGAAGATGCCCTTGAACCTGGAGATTTGGGACCCATGGGATGGGTACCACGCAGTATTACTTTAAAGGGTCTGCGTTTTCTCACCCAACCTCACCCAACCTCTCAGCCCCAAGAGTGTCCACCCTTATGTCTCATCCAGGAGTGGGTGTAGATATGGTCAATCCAGGTTGCATCACAGCCTCTGAACGAATTTTGTAAGAATTTCTCTCTCTTTCACTGTCTTTGTTTTACGGGTTTTTAAAAGTAATTTATTTTTATAATGGGGTTTAGCTGCTTTTCATGGTTGTGTTTATGCGGCTTTACACCCACTTGACTCACTTCCAGACAGATATCAATACATAGGTTTTAAGATTCTTACTAGTCACATATATTCTTGTGCGGGGAATAGGGGGTGTTGAGTCCAGTTCACTGAGCAAGGAGTAGGTCTTGTCTATTACATATTGGGTGTATGGAACGGTATCTGAGCGAATTTGAAACCCTTGTTTTATGCATCACCCCACCTCACCATTCCCGTTAAGCAGCCATAGTGTGTTTTCTAAACGTGTGACTCTGTTCTGTTTGGTAATTCAGTTCAAGTGTAGCGGTTTTTACATTCCCTCTATAAGTGATAGCTTATGATAAGTGTCTTTTTCTGTGTGACTTATTTCACTTAGAATCGTCGTACCTAACTCCACTCATCTTGCTTCTACTAGCCTTATGACATTGATTTCATGTCTGAGTGATATTCCATTGTACATAAGGACCACAACTTCTTTATCCATTTTTCTCTTTCCTGGGATATTTAAGGTGTCATGAAGTGGAGGTTCTTGTCAACAGAGCAGCCCTAAACTTTCCGGTGCCTGTGTCTTGCTGATTTTTAGTTTTTCCAATTTATACGCCCATGAGTGGACGTGCCCTATGCTCCCTAAGCTGTTTTTTTTCGATGTTTCAGGACACAACGTACACTTCTCCAGAGTGGTTGTTGGCAATTTACATCCCGCCCATCAGTGTAGCAAGGCTGCCATTTCTCCATGGCCTGTCCTGCATTTCTGGTTTTGACACTTTTTGCAGCATGGCCCTTTTCACCGATGGGAAGCGAGACTTCTTTGTAGCGCTGATTTGCCTTTCCAGGTTGCTTGGTTGGCCAAAAAGGGCGTATGCGTTTTTTCCTGAATATATTCAGGAATAAACGCATACGCCCTTTTTGGCCAAGGGCATCATTGTCGACGTTTTGCCGCTTTTCATGTGCTTTAAAGGCGATTCGTATCTACCTCCTGAAATCTGTTTCCTGCAATTCTGCCTTGCTTTCAAATCCTCTTCGTTGCCTTCCCTCAATATATCTGTGGATGAGAGTTATCATTTATAACTCTGCGGGTTTGTGAATTGCAGTTTCCCTGAGGTCCATTTTTCAACTGTCTTTTTTGGGAGCTGGCCTCAAAAGCGCGGGATTGCCTCAGGCCCTATTCTGCTTCTGGGCGGCAGGCTGAGCCTGTGGTTAATTCTTCTTCCTGTTGGGAAAATAGAGTGACCTGTGCCTGTCCCAACACCTAGATCTAGTCTCTCATTGGTTGCCCCTCTTCCCGTTCGTCCTCAGGACAAATTGCAACCTGTAGGGAACAGGAGGTTAAAGGTGCTGATTCTCCAAGTAGGGAGATTGCTAGTAAAGTAGCTGGAATGGCGAAACCGAGCACAAGGAGATGAGAAATGAGGTGCGTTTTAGAAACCTTTCAAAATCACACGGTGTACCATCTTCTGGGTTTCTCATGCATGTTTTCGATGTAGGAAGATGCCCTTGAACCTGGAGATTTGGGACCCATGGGATGGGTACCACGCAGTATTACTTTAAAGGGTCTGCGTTTGCTCACCCAACCACACCCAACCTCTCAGCCCCAAGAGTGTCCACCCTTATGTCTCATCCAGCTGTGGGTCTTGATATGGTCAATCCAGGTTGCATCACAGCCTCTGAACGAATTTTGTAAGAATTTCTCTCTCTTTCACTGTCTTTGTTTTATGGGTTTTTAAAAGTAATTTATTTTTATAATGGGGTTTAGCTGCTTTTCATGGCTGTGTTTATGCGGCTTTACACCCACTTGACTCACTTCCAGAGAGATATCAATACATAGGTTTTAAGATTCTTACTAGTCACATATATTCTTGTGTGGTGAATAGGGGGTGTTGAGTCCAGTTCACTGAGCAAGGAGTAGGTCTTGTCTATTACATATTGGGTGTATGGAACGGTATCTGAGCGAATTTGAAACCCTTGTTTTATGCATCACCCCACCTCACCATTCCCGTTAAGCAGCCATAGTGTGTTTTCTAAACGTGTGACTCTGTTCTGTTTTGTAATTCAGTTCAAGTGTAGCGGTTTTTACATTCCATCTATAAGTGATAGCTTATGATAAGTGTCTTTTTCTGTGTGACTTATTTCACTTAGAATCGTCGTACCTAACTCCACTCATCTTGCTTCTACTAGCCTTATGAGACATTGATTTCATGTCTGAGTGATATTCCATTGTACATAAGGACCACAACTTCTTTATCCATTTTTCTCTTTCCTGGGATATTTAAGGTGTCATGAAGTGGAGGTTCTTGTCAACAGAGCAGCCCTAAACTTTCCGGTGCCTGTGTCTTGCTGATTTTTAGTTTTTCCAATTTATACGCCCATGAGTGGACGTGCCCTATGCTCCCTAAGCTGTTTTTTTTCGATGTTTCAGGACACAACGTACACTTCTCCAGAGTGGCTGTTGGCAATTTACATCCCGCCCATCAGTGTAGCAAGGCTGCCATTTCTCCATGGCCTGTCCTGCATTTCTGGTTTTGACACTTTTTGCAGCATGGCCCTTTTCACCGATGGGAAGCGAGACTTCTTTGTAGCGCTGATTTGCCTTTCCAGGTTGCTTGGTTGGCCAAAAAGGGCGTATGCGTTTTTTCCTGAATATATTCAGGAAAAAACGCATACGCCCTTTTTGGCCAAGGGCATCATTGTCGACCTTTTGCCGCTTTTCATGTGCTTTAAAGGGGATTCGTATCTACCTCCTGAAATCTGTTTCCTGCAATTCTGCCTTGCTTTCAAATCCTCTTCGTTGCCTTCCCTCAATATATCTGTGGATGAGAGTTATCATTTATAACTCTGCGGGTTTGTGAATTGCAGTTTCCCTGAGCTCCATTTTTCAAATGTCTTTTTTGGGAGCTGGCCGCAAAAGCGCGGGATTGCCTCAGGCCCTATTCTGCTTCTGGGCGGCAGGCTGAGCCTGTGGTTAATTCTTCTTCCTGTTGGGAAAATAGAGTGACCTGTGCCTGTCCCAACACCTAGATCTAGTCTCTCATTGGTTGCCCCTCTTCCCGTTCGTCCTCAGGACAAATTGCAACCTGTAGGGAACAGGAGGTTAAAGGTGCTGATTCTCCAAGTAGGGAGATTGCTAGTAAAGTAGCTGGAATGGCGAAACCGAGCACAAGGAGATGAGAAATGAGGTGCGTTTTAGTAACCTTTCAAAATCACACGGTGTACCATCTTCTGGGTTTCTCATGCATGTTTTCGATGTAGGAAGATGCCCTTGAACCTGGAGATTTGGGACCCATGGGATGGGTACCACACAGTATTACTTTAAAGGGTCTGCGTTTTCTCACCCAACCTCACCCAACCTCTCAGCCCCAAGAGTGTCCACCCTTATGTCTCATCCAGGTGTGGGTCTAGATATGGTCAATCCAGGTTGCATCACAGCCTCTGAACGAATTTTGTAAGAATTTCTCTCTCTTTCACTATCTTTGTTTTACGGGTTTTTAAAAGTAATTTATTTTTATAATGGGGTTTAGCTGCCTTTCATGGCTGTGTTTATGCGGCTTTACACCCACTTGACTCACTTCCAGACAGATATCAATACATAGGTTTTAAGATTCTTACTAGTCACATATATTCTTGTGCGGGGAATAGGGGGTGTTGAGTCCAGTTCACTGAGCAAGGAGTAGGTCTTGTCTATTACATATTGGGTGTATGGAACGGTATCTGAGCCAATTTGAAACCCTTGTTTTATGCATCACCCCACCTCACCTTTCCTGTTAAGCAGCTATAGTGTGTTTTCTAAACGTGTGACTCTGTTCTGTTTTGTAATTCAGTTCAAGTGTAGCGGTTTTTACATTCCCTCTATAAGTGATAGCTTATGATAAGTGTCTTTTTCTGTGTGACTTATTTCACTTAGAATCGTCGTACATAACTCCACTCATCTTGATTCTACTAGCCTTATGATATTGATTTCATGTCTGAGTGATATTCCATTGTACATAAGGACCACAACTTCTTTATCCATTTTTCTCTTTCCTGGGATATTTAAGGTGTCATGAAGTGGAGGTTCTTGTCAACAGAGCAGCCCTAAACTTTCGGGTGCCTGTGTCTTGCTGATTTTTAGTTTTTCCAATTTATACGCCCATGAGTGGACGTGCCCTATGCTCCCTAAGCTGTTTTTTTTCGATGTTTCAGGACACAACGTACACTTCTCCAGAGTGGCTGTTGGCAATTTACATCCCGCCCATCAGTGTAGCAAGGCTGCCATTTCTCCATGGCCTGTCCTGCATTTCTGGTTTTGACACTTTTTGCAGCATGGCCCTTTTCACCGATGGGAAGCGAGACTTCTTTGTAGCGCTGATTTGCCTTTCCAGGTTGCTTGGTTGGCCAAGAAGGGCGTATGTGTTTTTTCCTGAATATATTCAGGAAAAAACGCATACGCCCTTTTTGGCCAAGGGCATCATTGTCGACCTTTTGCCGCTTTTCATGTGCTTTAAAGGCGATTCGTATCTACCTCCTGAAATCTGTTTCCTGCAATTCTGCCTTGCTTTCAAATCCTCTTCGTTGCCTTCCCTCAATATATCTGTGGATGAGAGTTATCATTTATAACTCTGCGGGTTTGTGAATTGCAGTTTCCCTGAGCTCCATTTTTCAAATGTCTTTTTTGGGAGCTGGCCGCAAAAGCGCGGGATTGCCTCAGGCCCTATTCTGCTTCTGGGCGGCAGGCTGAGCATGTGGTTAATTCTTCTTCCTGTTGGGAAAATAGAGTGACCTGTGCCTGTCCCAACACCTAGATCTAGTCTCTCATTGGTTGCCCCTCTTCCCGTTCGTCCTCAGGACAAATTGCAACCTGTAGGGAACCGGAGGTTAAAGGTGCTGATTCTCCAAGTAGGGAGATTGCTAGTAAAGTAGCTGGAATGGCGAAACCGAGCACAAGGAGATGAGAAATGAGGTGCGTTTTAGAAACCTTTCAAAATCACACGGTGTACCATCTTCTGGGTTTCTCATGCATGTTTTCGATGTAGGAAGATGCCCTTGAACCTGGAGATTTGGGACCCATGGGATGGGTACCACGCAGTATTACTTTAAAGGGTCTGCGTTTTCTCACCCAACCTCACCCAACCTCTCAGCCCCAAGAGTGTCCACCCTTATGTCTCATCCAGGAGTGGGTGTAGATATGGTCAATCCAGGTTGCATCACAGCCTCTGAACGAATTTTGTAAGAATTTCTCTCTCTTTCACTGTCTTTGTTTTACGGGTTTTTAAAAGTAATTTATTTTTATAATGGGGTTTAGCTGCTTTTCATGGTTGTGTTTATGCGGCTTTACACCCACTTGACTCACTTCCAGACAGATATCAATACATAGGTTTTAAGATTCTTACTAGTCACATATATTCTTGTGCGGGGAATAGGAGGTGTTGAGTCCAGTTCACTGAGCAAGGAGTAGGTCTTGTCTATTACATATTGGGTGTATGGAACGGTATCTGAGCGAATTTGAAACCCTTGTTTTATGCATCACCCCACCTCACCATTCCCGTTAAGCAGCCATAGTGTGTTTTCTAAACGTGTGACTCTGTTCTGTTTTGTAATTCAGTTCAAGTGTAGCGGTTTTTACATTCCCTCTATAAGTGATAGCTTATGATAAGTGTCTTTTTCTGTGTGACTTATTTCACTTAGAATCGTCGTACCTAACTCCACTCATCTTGCTTCTACTAGCCTTATGACATTGATTTCATGTCTGAGTGATATTCCATTGTACATAAGGACCACAACTTGTTTATCCATTTTTCTCTTTCCTGGGATATTTAAGGTGTCATGAAGTGGAGGTTCTTGTCAACAGAGCAGCCCTAAACTTTCCGGTGCCTTTGTCTTGCTGATTTTTAGTTTTTCCAATTTATACGCCCATGAGTGGACGTGCCCTATGCTCCCTAAGCTGTTTTTTTTCGATGTTTCAGGACACAACGTACACTTCTCCAGAGTGGCTGTTGGCAATTTACATCCCGCCCATCAGTGTAGCAAGGCTGCCATTTCTCCATGGCCTGTCCTGCATTTCTGGTTTTGACACTTTTTGCAGCATGGCCCTTTTGACCGATGGGAAGCGAGACTTCTTTGTAGCGCTGATTTGCCTTTCCAGGTTGCTTGGTTGGCCAAAAAGGGCGTATGCGTTTTTTCCTGAATATATTCAGGAAAAAACGCATACGCCCTTTTTGGCCAAGGGCATCATTGTCGACCTTTTGCCGCTTTTCATGTGCTTTAAAGGCGATTCGTATCTACCTCCTGAAATCTGTTTCCTGCAATTCTGCCTTGCTTTCAAATCCTCTTCGTTGCCTTCCCTCAATATATCTGTGGAAGAGAGTTATCATTTATAACTCTGCGGGTTTGTGAATTGCAGTTTCCCTGAGCTCCATTTTTCAAATGTCTTTTTTGGGAGCTGGCCGCAAAAGCGCGCGATTGCCTCAGGCCCTATTCTGCTTCTGGGCGGCAGGCTGAGCCTGTGGTTAATTCTTCTTCCTGTTGGGAAAATAGAGTGACCTGTGCCTGTCCCAACACCTAGATCTAGTCTCTCATTGGTTGCCCCTCTTCCCGTTCGTCCTCAGGACAAATTGCAACCTGTAGGGAACAGGAGCTTAAAGGTGCTGATTCTCCAAGTAGGGAGATTGCTAGTAAAGTAGCTGGAATGGCGAAACCGAGCACAAGGAGATGAGAAATGAGGTGCGTTTTAGAAACCTTTCAAAATCACACGGTGTACCATCTTCTGGGTTTCTCATGCATGTTTTCGATGTAGGAAGATGCCCTTGAACCTGGAGATTTGGGACCCATGGGATGGGTACCACGCAGTATTACTTTAAAGGGTCTGCGTTTTCTCACCCAACCTCACCCAACCTCTCAGCCCCAAGAGTGTCCACCCTTATGTCTCATCCAGGAGTGGGTGTAGATATGGTCAATCCAGGTTGCATCACAGCCTCTGAACGAATTTTGTAAGAATTTCTCTCTCTTTCACTGTCTTTGTTTTACGGGTTTTTAAAAGTAATTTATTTTTATAATGGGGTTTAGCTGCTTTTCATGGTTGTGTTTATGCGGCTTTACACCCACTTGACTCACTTCCAGACAGATATCAATACATAGGTTTTAAGATTCTTACTAGTCACATATATTCTTGTGCGGGGAATAGGGGGTGTTGAGTCCAGTTCACTGAGCAAGGAGTAGGTCTTGTCTATTACATATTGGGTGTATGGAACGGTATCTGAGCGAATTTGAAACCCTTGTTTTATGCATCACCCCACCTCACCATTCCCGTTAAGCAGCCATAGTGTGTTTTCTAAACGTGTGACTCTGTTCTGTTTGGTAATTCAGTTCAAGTGTAGCGGTTTTTACATTCCCTCTATAAGTGATAGCTTATGATAAGTGTCTTTTTCTGTGTGACTTATTTCACTTAGAATCGTCGTACCTAACTCCACTCATCTTGCTTCTACTAGCCTTATGACATTGATTTCATGTCTGAGTGATATTCCATTGTACATAAGGACCACAACTTCTTTATCCATTTTTCTCTTTCCTGGGATATTTAAGGTGTCATGAAGTGGAGGTTCTTGTCAACAGAGCAGCCCTAAACTTTCCGGTGCCTGTGTCTTGCTGATTTTTAGTTTTTCCAATTTATACGCCCATGAGTGGACGTGCCCTATGCTCCCTAAGCTGTTTTTTTTCGATGTTTCAGGACACAACGTACACTTCTCCAGAGTGGTTGTTGGCAATTTACATCCCGCCCATCAGTGTAGCAAGGCTGCCATTTCTCCATGGCCTGTCCTGCATTTCTGGTTTTGACACTTTTTGCAGCATGGCCCTTTTCACCGATGGGAAGCGAGACTTCTTTGTAGCGCTGATTTGCCTTTCCAGGTTGCTTGGTTGGCCAAAAAGGGCATATGCGTTTTTTCCTGAATATATTCAGGAAAAAACGCATACGCCCTTTTTGGCCAAGGGCATCATTGTCGACGTTTTGCCGCTTTTCATGTGCTTTAAAGGCGATTCGTATCTACCTCCTGAAATCTGTTTCCTGCAATTCTGCCTTGCTTTCAAATCCTCTTCGTTGCCTTCCCTCAATATATCTGTGGATGAGAGTTATCATTTATAACTCTGCGGGTTTGTGAATTGCAGTTTCCCTGAGGTCCATTTTTCAACTGTCTTTTTTGGGAGCTGGCCTCAAAAGCGCGGGATTGCCTCAGGCCCTATTCTGCTTCTGGGCGGCAGGCTGAGCCTGTGGTTAATTCTTCTTCCTGTTGGGAAAATAGAGTGACCTGTGCCTGTCCCAACACCTAGATCTAGTCTCTCATTGGTTGCCCCTCTTCCCGTTCGTCCTCAGGACAAATTGCAACCTGTAGGGAACAGGAGGTTAAAGGTGCTGATTCTCCAAGTAGGGAGATTGCTAGTAAAGTAGCTGGAATGGCGAAACCGAGCACAAGGAGATGAGAAATGAGGTGCGTTTTAGAAACCTTTCAAAATCACACGGTGTACCATCTTCTGGGTTTCTCATGCATGTTTTCGATGTAGGAAGATGCCCTTGAACCTGGAGATTTGGGACCCATGGGATGGGTACCACGCAGTATTACTTTAAAGGGTCTGCGTTTGCTCACCCAACCACACCCAACCTCTCAGCCCCAAGAGTGTCCACCCTTATGTCTCATCCAGCTGTGGGTCTTGATATGGTCAATCCAGGTTGCATCACAGCCTCTGAACGAATTTTGTAAGAATTTCTCTCTCTTTCACTGTCTTTGTTTTACGGGTTTTTAAAAGTAATTTATTTTTATAATGGGGTTTAGCTGCTTTTCATGGCTGTGTTTATGCGGCTTTACACCCACTTGACTCACTTCCAGAGAGATATCAATACATAGGTTTTAAGATTCTTACTAGTCACATATATTCTTGTGTGGTGAATAGGGGGTGTTGAGTCCAGTTCACTGAGCAAGGAGTAGGTCTTGTCTATTACATATTGGGTGTATGGAACGGTATCTGAGCGAATTTGAAACCCTTGTTTTATGCATCACCCCACCTCACCATTCCCGTTAAGCAGCCATAGTGTGTTTTCTGAACGTGTGACTCTGTTCTGTTTTGTAATTCAGTTCAAGTGTAGCGGTTTTTACATTCCATCTATAAGTGATAGCTTATGATAAGTGTCTTTTTCTGTGTGACTTATTTCACTTAGAATCGTCGTACCTAACTCCACTCATCTTGCTTCTACTAGCCTTATGAGACATTGATTTCATGTCTGAGTGATATTCCATTGTACATAAGGACCACAACTTCTTTATCCATTTTTCTCTTTCCTGGGATATTTAAGGTGTCATGAAGTGGAGGTTCTTGTCAACAGAGCAGCCCTAAACTTTCGGGTGCCTGTGTCTTGCTGATTTTTAGTTTTTCCAATTTATACGCCCATGAGTGGACGTGCCCTATGCTCCCTAAGCTGTTTTTTTTCGATGTTTCAGGACACAACGTACACTTCTCCAGAGTGGCTGTTGGCAATTTACATCCCGCCCATCAGTGTAGCAAGGCTGCCATTTCTCCATGGCCTGTCCTGCATTTCTGGTTTTGACACTTTTTGCAGCATGGCCCTTTTCACCGATGGGAAGCGAGACTTCTTTGTAGCGCTGATTTGCCTTTCCAGGTTGCTTGGTTGGCCAAGAAGGGCGTATGTGTTTTTTCCTGAATATATTCAGGAAAAAACGCATACGCCCTTTTTGGCCAAGGGCATCATTGTCGACCTTTTGCCGCTTTTCATGTGCTTTAAAGGCGATTCGTATCTACCTCCTGAAATCTGTTTCCTGCAATTCTGCCTTGCTTTCAAATCCTCTTCGTTGCCTTCCCTCAATATATCTGTGGATGAGAGTTATCATTTATAATTCTGCGGGTTTGTGAATTGCAGTTTCCCTGAGCTCCATTTTTCAAATGTCTTTTTTGGGAGCTGGCCGCAAAAGCGCGGGATTGCCTCAGGCCCTATTCTGCTTCTGGGCGGCAGGCTGAGCCTGTGGTTAATTCTTCTTCCTGTTGGGAAAATAGAGTGACCTGTGCCTGTCCCAACACCTAGATCTAGTCTCTCATTGGTTGCCCCTCTTCCCGTTCGTCCTCAGGACAAATTGCAACCTGTAGGGAACAGGAGGTTAAAGGTGCTGATTCTCCAAGTAGGGAGATTGCTAGTAAAGTAGCTGGAATGGCGAAACCGAGCACAAGGAGATGAGAAATGAGGTGCGTTTTAGAAACCTTTCAAAATCACACGGTGTACCATCTTCTGGGTTTCTCATGCATGTTTTCGATGTAGGAAGATGCCCTTGAACCTGGAGATTTGGGACCCATGGGATGGGTACCACGCAGTATTACTTTAAAGGGTCTGCGTTTTCTCACCCAACCTCACCCAACCTCTCAGCCCCAAGAGTGTCCACCCTTATGTCTCATCCAGGAGTGGGTGTAGATATGGTCAATCCAGGTTGCATCACAGCCTCTGAACGAATTTTGTAAGAATTTCTCTCTCTTTCACTGTCTTTGTTTTACGGGTTTTTAAAAGTAATTTATTTTTATAATGGGGTTTAGCTGCTTTTCATGGTTGTGTTTATGCGGCTTTACACCCACTTGACTCACTTCCAGACAGATATCAATACATAGGTTTTAAGATTCTTACTAGTCACATATATTCTTGTGCGGGGAATAGGGGGTGTTGAGTCCAGTTCACTGAGCAAGGAGTAGGTCTTGTCTATTACATATTGGGTGTATGGAACGGTATCTGAGCGAATTTGAAACCCTTGTTTTATGCATCACCCCACCTCACCATTCCCGTTAAGCAGCCATAGTGTGTTTTCTAAACGTGTGACTCTGTTCTGTTTTGTAATTCAGTTCAAGTGTAGCGGTTTTTACATTCCCTCTATAAGTGATAGCTTATGATAAGTGTCTTTTTCTGTGTGACTTATTTCACTTAGAATCGTCGTACCTAACTCCACTCATCTTGCTTCTACTAGCCTTATGACATTGATTTCATGTCTGAGTGATATTCCATTGTACATAAGGACCACAACTTCTTTATCCATTTTTCTCTTTCCTGGGATATTTAAGGTGTCATGAAGTGGAGGTTCTTGTCAACAGAGCAGCCCTAAACTTTCCGGTGCCTGTGTCTTGCTGATTTTTAGTTTTTCCAATTTATACGCCCATGAGTGGACGTGCCCTATGCTCCCTAAGCTGTTTTTTTTCGATGTTTCAGGACACAACGTACACTTCTCCAGAGTGGTTGTTGGCAATTTACATCCCGCCCATCAGTGTAGCAAGGCTGCCATTTCTCCATGGCCTGTCCTGCATTTCTGGTTTTGACACTTTTTGCAGCATGGCCCTTTTCACCGATGGGAAGCGAGACTTCTTTGTAGCGCTGATTTGCCTTTCCAGGTTGCTTGGTTGGCCAAAAAGGGCGTATGCGTTTTTTCCTGAATATATTCAGGAAAAAACGCATACGCCCTTTTTGGCCAAGGGCATCATTGTCGACGTTTTGCCGCTTTTCATGTGCTTTAAAGGCGATTCGTATCTACCTCCTGAAATCTGTTTCCTGCAATTCTGCCTTGCTTTCAAATCCTCTTCGTTGCCTTCCCTCAATATATCTGTGGATGAGAGTTATCATTTATAACTCTGCGGGTTTGTGAATTGCAGTTTCCCTGAGGTCCATTTTCAACTGTCTTTTTTGGGAGATGGCCTCAAAAGCGCGGGATTGCCTCAGGCCCTATTCTGCTTCTGGGCGGCAGGCTGAGCCTGTGGTTAATTCTTCTTCCTGTTGGGAAAATAGAGTGACCTGTGCCTGTCCCAACACCTAGATCTAGTCTCTCATTGGTTGCCCCTCTTCCCGTTCGTCCTCAGGACAAATTGCAACCTGTAGGGAACAGGAGGTTAAAGGTGCTGATTCTCCAAGTAGGGAGATTGCTAGTAAAGTAGCTGGAATGGCAAAACCGAGCACAAGGAGATGAGAAATGAGGTGCGTTTTAGAAACCTTTCAAAATCACACGGTGTACCAACTTCTGGGTTTCTCATGCATGTTTTCGATGTAGGAAGATGCCCTTGAACCTGGAGATTTGGGACCCATGGGATGGGTACCACGCAGTATTACTTTAAAGGGTCTGCGTTTGCTCACCCAACCACACCCAACCTCTCAGCCCCAAGAGTGTCCACCCTTATGTCTCATCCAGCTGTGGGTCTTGATATGGTCAATCCAGGTTGCATCACAGCCTCTGAACGAATTTTGTAAGAATTTCTCTCTCTTTCACTGTCTTTGTTTTACGGGTTTTTAAAAGTAATTTATTTTTATAATGGGGTTTAGCTGCTTTTCATGGCTGTGTTTATGCGGCTTTACACCCACTTGACTCACTTCCAGACAGATATCAATACATAGGTTTTAAGATTCTTACTAGTCACATATATTCTTGTGCGGTGAATAGGGGGTGTTGAGTCCAGTTTACTGAGCAATGAGTGAGTCTTTTCTATTACATATTGGGTGTATGGAACGGTATCTGAGCGAATTTGAAACCCTTGTTTTATGCATCACCCCACCTCACCTTTCCCGTTAAGCAGCCATAGTGTGTTTTCTAAACGTGTGACTCTTTTCTGTTTTGTAACTCAGTTCAAGTGTAGCGGTTTTTACATTCCCTCTATAAGTGATAGCTTATGATAAGTGTCTTTTTCTGTGTTACTTATTTCACTTAGAATCATCGTACCTAAGTCCACTCATCTTGCTTCTTCTAGCCTTATGATATTGATTTCATGTCTGCGTGATATTGCATTGTACATAAGGACCACAACTTCTTTATCCATTTTTCTCTTTCTTGGGATATTTAAGGTGTCATGAAGTGGAGGTTCTTGTCACCAGAGCAGCCCTAAACTTTGGGGTGCCTGTGTCTTGCTGATTTTTAGTTTTCCCAATTTATACACCCATGAGTGGACGTGCCCTATGCTCCCTAAGCTGTGTGTTTTAGATGTTTCAGGACACACCGTACACTTCTCCAGAGTGGCTGTTGGCAATTTACATCCCGCCCCTCAGCGTAGCAAGGCTGCCATTTCTCCATGGCCTGTCCTGCATTTCTGGTTTTGACACTTTCTGCAGCATGGCCCTTTTGACCGATGGGAAGCGAGACTTGTTTGTAGCGCTGATTTGCCTTTCCAGGTTGCTTGGTTGGCCAAAAAGGGCGTATGCGTTTTTTCCTGAATATATTCAGGAAAAAACGCATACGCCCTTTTTGGCCAAGGGCATCATTGTCGACGTTTTGCGACTTGTCATGTGCTTTAAAGGCGATTCGAATCTACCTCCTGAAACCTGTTTCCTGCAATTCTGCCTTGCTTTCAAATCCTCTTCGTTGCCTTCCCTCAATATATTTGTGGACGAGAGTTATCATTTATAACTCTGCGGGTTTGTGAATGGCAGTGTCCCTGGGCTCCATTTTTCAACTCGCTTTTTTGGGAGCTGGCCTTAAGAGCGCGGGTTTGCCTCTGGCCCTATTCTGCTTCTGGGCGGCAGGCTGAGCCTGTGGTTAATTCTTCTTCCTGATGGGAAAATAGAGTGACCTGTGCCTGTCCCAACACCTAGATCTAGTCTCTCATTGGTTGCCCCACTTCCGTTCATCCTCAGGACAAATTGCAACCTGTAGGGAACAGGAGGTTAAAGGTGCTGATTCTCCAAGTAGGGAGATTGCTAGTAAAGTACCTGGAATGGCGAACCCGAGCACAAGGAGATGAGAAATGAGGTGCGTTTTAGAAACCTTTCAAAATCACACGGTGTACCACCTTCTGGGTTTCTCATGCATGTTTTCGATGTAGGAATATGTCCTTGAACCTGGAGATTTGGGACCCATGGGATGGGTACCAGGCAGTATTACTTTAAAGGGTCTGTGTTTGCTCACCCAACCTCACCCAACCTCTCAGCCCCAAGTGTGTCCGCCCTTATGTCTCATCCAGCTGTGGGTCTAGATATGGTCAATCCAGGTTGCATCACAGCCCGTGAACGAATTTTGTAAGAATTTCTCTCTCTTTCACTGTCTTTGTTTTACGGGTTTTTAAAAGTAATTTATTTTTATAATGGGGTTTAGCTGCTTTTCACGGCTGTGTTTATGCGGATTTACACCCACTTGACTCACTTCCAGAGAGATATCAATACATAGGTTTAAGATTCTTACTAGTCAGATATATTCTTGTGCGGTGAATAGGGGGTGTTGAGTCCAGTTCACTGATCAACGTGTAGGTCTTGTCTATTACATATTGGGTGTATGGAACGGTATCTGAGCCAATTTGAAACCCTTGTTTTATGCATCACCCCACCTCACCTTTCCCGTTAAGCAGCCATAGTGTGTTTTCTAAACGTGTGACTCTGTTCTGTTTTGTAATTCAGTTCAAGTGTAGCGGTTTTTACATTCCCTCTATAAGTGATAGCTTATGATAATTGTCTTTTTCTGTGTGACTTATTTCACTTAGAATCATCGTACCTAAGTCCACTCATCTTGCTTCTTCTAGCCTTATGACATTGATTTCATGTCTGAGTAATATTCCTTTGTACATAAGGACCACAACTTCTTTATCCATTTTTCTCTTTCCTGGGATATTTAAGGTGTCATGAAGTGGAGGTTCTTGTCAACAGAGCAGCCCTAAACTTTGGGGTGCCTGTGTCTTGCTGATTTTTAGTTTTCCCAATTTATACGCCCATGAGTGGACGTGCCCTATGCTCCCTAAGCTGTGTGTTTTAGATGTTTCAGGACACAGCGTACACTTCTCCAGAGTGGCTGTTGGCAATTTACATCCCTCCCATCAGCGTAGCAAGGCTGCCATTTCTCCATGTCCTGTCCTGCATTTCTGGTTTTGACACTTTTTGCAGCATGGCCCTTTTGACCGATGGGAAGCGAGACTACTTTGTATCGGTGATTTGCCTTTCCAGGTTGCTTGGTTGGCCAAAAAGGGCGTATGCGTTTTTTCCTGAATATATTCAGGAAAAAACGCATACGCCCTTTTTGGCCAAGGGCATCATTGTCGACGTTTTGCGACTTTTCATGTGCTTTAAAAGCGATTCGAATCTACCTCCTGAAACCTGTTTCCTGCAATTCTGCCTTGCTTTCAAATCCTCTTCATTGCCTTCCCTCAATATATTTGTGGACGAGAGTTATCATTTATAACTCTGCGGGTTTGTGAATGGCAGTGTCCCTGGGCTCCATTTTTCAACTCGCTTTTTTGGGAGCTGGCCGTAAGAGTGCGGGATTGCCTCAGGCCCTATTCTGCTTCTGGGCGGCAGGCTGAGCCTGTGGGTAATTCTTCTTCCTGATGGGAAAATAGAGTGACCTGTGCCTGTCCCAAAACCTAGATCTAGTCTCTCATTGGTTGCCCCACTTCCCGTTCATCTTCAGGACAAATTGCAACCTGTAGGGAACAGGAGGTTAAAGGTGCTGATTCTCCAAGTAGGGAGATTGCTAGTAAAGTACCTGGAATGGCGAAACCGAGCACAAGGAGATGAGAAATGAGGTGCGTTTTAGAAACCTTTCAAAATCACACGGTGTACCATCTTCTGGGTTTCTCATGCATGTTTTCGATGTAGGAAGATGCCCTTGAACCTGGAGATTTGGGACCCATGGGATGGGTACCAGGCAGTATTAATTTAAAGGTTGTGCGTTTGCTCACCCAACCTCACCCAACCTCTCAGCCCCAAGAGTGTCCACCCTTATGTCTCATCCAGCTGTGGGTCTAGATATGGTCAATCCAGGTTGCATCACAGCCCCTGAAAGAATTTTGTAAGAATTTCTCTCTCTTTCACTGTCTTTGTTTTACGGGTTTTTAAAAGTAATTTATTTTTATAATGGGGTATAGCTGCTTTTCACGGCTGTGTTTATGCGGCTTTACACCCACTTGACTCACTTCCAGAGAGATATCAATACATAGGTTTTAAGATTCTTACTAGTCAGATATATTCTTGTGTGGTGAATAGGGGGTGTTGAGTCCAGTTCACTGAGCAAGGAGTAGGTCTTGTCTATTACATATTGGGTGTATGGAAAGGTATCTGAGCGAATTTGAAACCCTTGTTTTATGCATCACCCCACCTCACCTTTCCCGTTAAGCAGCCATAGTGTGTTTTCTAAACGTGTGACTCTGTTCTGTTTTGTAACTCAGTTCAAGTGTAGCGGTTTGTACATTCCCTCTATAAGTGATAGCTTATGATAAGTGTCTTTTTCTGTGTGACTTATTTCACTTAGAATCATCGTACCTAAGTCCACTCATCTTGCTTCTTCTAGCCTTATGATATTGATTTCATGTCTGCGTGATATTCCATTGTACATTAGGACCACAACTTCTTTATCCATTTTTCTCTTTCCTGGGATATTTAAGGTGTCATGAAGTGGAGGTTCTTGTCAACAGAGCAGCCCTAAACTTTGGGGTGCCTGTGTCTTGCTGATTTTTAGTTTTCCCAATTTATACGCCCATGAGTGGACGTGCCCTATGCTCCCTAAGCTGTGTGTTTTAGATGTTTCAGGACACACCGTACACTTCTCCAGAGTGGCTGTTGGCAATTTACATCCCGCCCATCAGCCTAGCAAGGCTGCCATTTCTCCATGGTCTGTCCTGCATTTCTGGTTTTGACACTTTTTGCAGCATGGCCCTTTTGACCGATGGGAAGCGAGACTACTTTGTAGCGCTGATTTGCCTTTCCAGGTTGCTTGGTTGGCCAAAAAGGGCGTATGCGTTTTTTCCTGAATATATTCAGGAAAATACGCATACGCCCTTTTTGGCCAAGGGCATCATTGTCGACGTTTTGCGACTTTTCATGTGCTTTAAAGTCGATTCGAATCTACCTCCTGAAACCTGTTTCCTGCAAATCTGCCTTGCTTTCAAATCCTCTTCGTTGCCTTCCCTCAATATATTTGTGGACGAGAGTTATCGTTTATAACTCTGCGGGTTTGTGAATGGCAGTGTCCCTGGGCTCCATTTTTCAACTCGCTTTTTTGGGAGCTGGCCGTAAGAGCGCGGGTTTGCCTCAGGCCCTATTCTGCTTCTGGGCGGCAGGCTGAGCCTGTGGTTAATTCTTCTTCCTGATGGGAAAATAGAGTGACCTGTGCCTGTCCCAACACCTAGATCTAGACTCTCATTGGTTGCCCCTCTTCCCGTTCATCCTCAGGACAAATTGCAACCTGTAGGGAACAGGAGGTTAAAGGTGCTGATTCTCCAAGTAGGGAGATTGCTAGTAAAGTACCTGGAATGGCGAACACGAGCACAAGGAGATGAGAAATGAGGTGCGTTTTAGAAACCTTTCAAAATCACACGGTGTACCATCTTCTGGGTTTCTCATGTATGTTTTCGATGTACGAAGATGCCCTTGAACCTGGAGATTTGGGACCCATGGGATGCGTACCACGCAGTATTACTTTAAAGGTTCTGCGTTTGCTCACCCATCCTCTCAGCCCCAAGAGTGTCCACCCTTATGTCTCATCCAGCTGTGTGTCTAGATATGGTCAATCCAGGTTGCATCACAGCCCCAGACCGAATTTTGGAAGAATTTCTCTCTCTTTCAAAGTCTTTGTTTTACGGGTTTTTAAAAGTAATTTATTTTTATAATGGGGTTTAGCTGCTTTTCACGGCTGTGTTTATGCGGCTTTACACCCACTTGACTCACTTCCAGAGAGATATCAATTCATAGGTTTTAAGATTCTTACTAGTCAGGTATATTCTTGTGTGGTGAATAGGGGGTGTTGAGTCCAGTTCACTGAGCAAGGAGTCGGTCTTGTCTATTACATATTGGGTGTATGGAACGGTATCTGAGCGAATTTGAAACCCTTGTTTTATGCATCACCCCACCTCACCTTTCCCGTTAAGCAGCCATAATGTGTTTTCTAAACGTGTGACTCTTTTCTGTTTTGTAACTCAGTTCAAGTGTAGCGGTTTTTACATTCCCTCTATAAGTGATAGCTTAAGATAAGTGTCTTTTTCTGTGTTACTTATTTCACTTAGAATCATCGTACCTAAGTCCACTCATCTTGCTTCTTCTAGCCTTATGATATTGATTTCATGTCTGCGTGATATTGCATTGTACATAAGGACCACAACTTCTTTATCCATTTTTCTCTTTCTTGGGATATTTAAGGTGTCATGAAGTGGAGGTTCTTGTCAACAGAGCAGCCCTAAACTTTGGGGTGCCTGTGTCTTGCTGATTTTTAGTTTTCCCAATTTATACACCCATGAGTGGACGTGCCCTATGCTCCCTAAGCTGTGTGTTTTAGATGTTTCAGGACACACCGTACACTTCTCCAGAGTGGCTGTTGGCAATTTACATCCCGCCCCTCAGCGTAGCAAGGCTGCCATTTCTCCATGGCCTGTCCTGCATTTCTGGTTTTGACACTTTCTGCAGCATGGCCCTTTTGACCGATGGGAAGCGAGACTTGTTTGTAGCGCTGATTTGCCTTTCCAGGTTGCTTGGTTGGCCAAAAAGGGCGTATGCGTTTTTTCCTGAATATATTCAGGAAAAAACGCATACGCCCTTTTTGGCCAAGGGCATCATTGTCGACGTTTTGCGACTTGTCATGTGCTTTAAAGGCGATTCGAATCTACCTCCTGAAACCTGTTTCCTGCAATTCTGCCTTGCTTTCAAATCCTCTTCGTTGCCTTCCCTCAATATATTTGTGGACGAGAGTTATCATTTATAACTCTGCGGGTTTGTGAATGGCAGTGTCCCTGGGCTCCATTTTTCAACTCGCTTTTTTGGGAGCTGGCCGCAGGAGCGCGGGATTGCCTCAGGCCCTATTCTGCTTCTGGGCGGCAGGCTGAGCCTGTGGTTAATTCTTCTTCCTGATGGGAAAATAGAGTGACCTGTGCCTGTCCCAACACCTAGATCTAGTCTCTCATTGGTTGCCCCACTTCCGTTCATCCTCAGGACAAATTGCAACCTGTAGGGAACAGGAGGTTAAAGGTGCTGATTCTCCAAGTAGGGAGATTGCTAGTAAAGTACCTGGAATGGCGAACCCGAGCACAAGGAGATGAGAAATGAGGTGCGTTTTAGAAACCTTTCAAAATCACACGGTGTACCACCTTCTGGGTTTCTCATGCATGTTTTCGATGTAGGAATATGTCCTTGAACCTGGAGATTTGGGACCCATGGGATGGGTACCAGGCAGTATTACTTTAAAGGGTCTGTGTTTGCTCACCCAACCTCACCCAACCTCTCAGCCCCAAGTGTGTCCGCCCTTATGTCTCATCCAGCTGTGGGTCTAGATATGGTCAATCCAGGTTGCATCACAGCCCGTGAACGAATTTTGTAAGAATTTCTCTCTCTTTCACTGTCTTTGTTTTACGGGTTTTTAAAAGTAATTTATTTTTATAATGGGGTTTAGCTGCTTTTCACGGCTGTGTTTATGCGGCTTTACACCCACTTGACTCACTTCCAGAGAGATATCAATACATAGGTTTAAGATTCTTACTAGTCAGATATATTATTGTGCGGTGAATAGGGGGTGTTGAGTCCAGTTCACTGATCAACGTGTAGGTCTTGTCTATTACATATTGGGTGTATGGAACGGTATCTGAGCCAATTTGAAACCCTTGTTTTATGCATCACCCCACCTCACCTTTCCCGTTAAGCAGCCATAGTGTGTTTTCTAAACGTGTGACTCTGTTCTGTTTTGTAATTCAGTTCAAGTGTAGCGGTTTTTACATTCCCTCTATAAGTGATAGCTTATGATAAGTGTCTTTTTCTGTGTGACTTATTTCACTTAGAATTGTCGTACCTAACTCCACTCATCTTGCTTCTTCTAGCCTTATGATATTGATTTAATGTCTGCGTGATATTCCATTGTACATTAGGACCACAACTTCTTTATCCATTTTTCTCTTTCCTGGGATATTTAAGGTGTCATGAAGTGGAGGTTCTTGTCAACAGAGCAGCCCTAAACTTTGGGGTGCCTGTGTCTTGCTGATTTTTAGTTTTCCCAATTTATACGCCCATGAGTGGACGTGCCCTATGCTCCCTAAGCTGTGTGTTTTAGATGTTTCAGGACACACCGTACACTTCTCCAGAGTGGCTGTTGGCAATTTACATCCCGCCCATCAGCCTAGCAAGGCTGCCATTTCTCCATGGTCTGTCCTGCATTTCTGGTTTTGACACTTTTTGCAGCATGGCCCTTTTGACCGATGGGAAGCGAGACTACTTTGTAGCGCTGATTTGCCTTTCCAGGTTGCTTGGTTGGCCAAAAAGGGCGTATGCGTTTTTTCCTGAATATATTCAGGAAAATACGCATACGCCCTTTTTGGCCAAGGGCATCATTGTCGACGTTTTGCGACTTTTCATGTGCTTTAAAGGCGATTCGAATCTACCTCCTGAAACCTGTTTCCTGCAATTCTGCCTTGCTTTCAAATCCTCTTCGTTGCCTTCCCTCAATATATTTGTGGACGAGAGTTATCGTTTATAACTCTGCGGGTTTGTGAATGGCAGTGTCCCTGGGCTCCATTTTTCAACTCGCTTTTTTGGGAGCTGGCCGTAAGAGCGCGGGTTTGCCTCAGGCCCTATTCTGCTTCTGGGCGGCAGGCTGAGCCTGTGGTTAATTCTTCTTCCTGATGGGAAAATAGAGTGACCTGTGCCTGTCCCAACACCTAGATCTAGACTCTCATTGGTTGCCCCTCTTCCCGTTCATCCTCAGGACAAATTGCAACCTGTAGGGAACAGGAGGTTAAAGGTGCTGATTCTCCAAGTAGGGAGATTGCTAGTAAAGTACCTGGAATGGCGAACCCGAGCACAAGGAGATGAGAAATGAGGTGCGTTTTAGAAACCTTTCAAAATCACACGGTGTACCATTTTCTGGGTTTCTCATGTATGTTTTCGATGTACGAAGATGCCCTTGAACCTGGAGATTTGGGACCCATGGGATGCGTACCACGCAGTATTACTTTAAAGGTTCTGCGTTTGCTCACCCATCCTCTCAGCCCCAAGAGTGTCCACCCTTATGTCTCATCCAGCTGTGTGTCTAGATATGGTCAATCCAGGTTGCATCACAGCCCCAGACCGAATTTTGGAAGAATTTCTCTCTCTTTCACAGTCTTTGTTTTACGGGTTTTTAAAAGTAATTTATTTTTATAATGGGGTTTAGCTGCTTTTCACGGCTGTGTTTATGCGGCTTTACACCCACTTGACTCACTTCCAGAGAGATATCAATTCATAGGTTTTAAGATTCTTACTAGTCAGATATATTCTTGTGTGGTGAATAGGGGGTGTTGAGTCCAGTTCACTGAGCAAGGAGTCGGTCTTGTCTATTACATATTGGGTGTATGGAACGGTATCTGAGCGAATTTGAAACCCTTGTTTTATGCATCACCCCACCTCACCTTTCCCGTTAAGCAGCCATAGTGTGTTTTCTAAACGTGTGACTCTGTTCTGTTTTGTAATTCAGTTCAAGTGTAGCGGTTTTTACATTCCCTCTATAAGTGATAGCTTATGATAAGTGTCTTTTTCTGTGTGACTTATTTCACTTAGAATCATCGTTCTTAAATCCACTCATCTTGCTTCTACTTGCCTTATGACATTGATTTCATGTCTGAGTGATATTCCATTGTACATAAGGACCACAACTTCTTTATCCATTTTTCTCTTTCCTGGGATATTTAAGGTGTCATGAAGTGGAGGTTCTTGTCAACAGAGCAGCCCTAAACTTTGGGGTGCCTGTGTCTTGCTGATTTTTAGTTTTCCCAATTTAAACGCCCATGAGTGGACGTGCCCTATGCTCCCTAAGCTGTGTGATTTAGATATTTCAGGACACACCGTACACTTCTTCAGAGTGGCTGTTGGCAATTTACATCCCTCCCATCAGCGTAGCAAGGCTGCCATTTCTCCATGGCCTGTCCTGCATTTCTGGTTTTGACACTTTTTGCAGCATGACCGTTTTGACCGATGGGAAGCGAGACTACTTTGTAGCGCTGATTTGCCTTTCCAGGTTGCTTGGTTGGCCAAAAAGGGCGTATGCGTTTTTTCCTGAATATATTCAGGAAAAAACGCATTCGCTCTTTTTGGACAAGGTCATCATTGTCGACGTTTTGTCACCTTTCATGTGCTTTAAAGGCGATTCGAATCTACCTCCTGAAATCTGTTTCGTGCAATTCTGCATTGCTTTGAAATCCTCTTCGTTGCCTTCCATCAATATATTTTTGGACGAGAGTTATCATTTATAACTCGGCAGGTTTGTGAATTGCAGTGCCCCTGAGCTCCATTTTTCAACTGTCTATTTAGGGAGCTGGCCGCAAACGCACGGGATTGCCTAAGGCCCTATTTTGGTTCCCGGCGGTAGGCTGAGCCTGTGGTTAATTCTTCTTCCTGATGGGAAAATAGAGTGACCTGTGCCTGTCCCAACACCTAGATCTAGTCTCTCATTGGTTGCCCCTCTTCCCTTTCATCCTCAGGACAAATTGCAACCTGTACGGAACAGGAGGTTAAAGGTGCTGATTCTCCAAGTAGGGAGATTGCTAGTAAAGTAGCTGGAATGGCGAACCCGAACACAAGGAGATGAGAAATGAGGTGCGTTTTAGAAACCTTTCAAAATCACACGGTGTACCATCTTCTGGGTTTCTCATGCATGTTTTCGATGTAGGAAGATGCCCTTGAACCTGGAGATTTGGGACCCATGGGATGGGTACCACGCAGTATTACTTTAAAGGGTCTGTGTTTGCTCACCCAACCTCACCCAACCTCGCAGCCCCAAGTGTGTCCACCCTTATGTCTCATCCAGCTGTGGGTCTAGATATGGTCAATCCAGGTTGCATCACAGCCTCTGAACGAATTTTGTAAGAATTTCTCTCTCTTTCACTGTCTTTGTTTTACGGGTTTTTAAAAGTAATTTATTTTTATAATGGGGTTTAGCTGCTTTTCATGGCTGTGTTTATGCGGCGTTACACCCACTTGACTCACTTCCAGACAGATATCAATACATAGGTTTTAAGATTCTTACTAGTCACATATATTCTTGTGCGGTGAATAGGGGGTGTTGAGTCCAGTTCACTGAGCAATGAGTCGGTCTTTTCTATTACATATTGGGTGTATGGAACGGTATCTGAGCGAATTTGAAACCCTTGTTTTATGCATCACCCCACCTCACCTTTCCCGTTAAGCAGCCATAGTGTGTTTTCTAAACGTGTGACTCTGTTCTGTTTTGTAACTCAGTTCAAGTGTAGCGGTTTTTACATTCCCTCTATAAGTGATAGCTTATGATAAGTGTCTTTTTCTGTGTGACTTATTTCACTTAGAATCATTGTACCTAAGTCCACTCATCTTGCTTCTTCTAGCCTTATGATATTGATTTCATGTCTGCGTGATATTCCATTGTACATTAGGACCACAACTTCTTTATCCATTTTTCTCTTTCCTGGGATGTTTAAGGTGTCATGAAGTGGAGGTTCTTGTCAACAGAGCAGCCCTAAACTTTGGGGTGCCTGTGTCTTGCTGATTTTTAGTTTTCCCAATTTATACGCCCATGAGTGGACGTGCCCTATGCTCCCTAAGCTGTGTGTTTTAGATGTTTCAGGACACACCGTACACTTCTCCAGAGTGGCTGTTGGCAATTTACATCCCGCCCATCAGCGTAGCAAGGCTGCCATTTCTCCATGGTCTGTCCTGCATTTCTGGTTTTGACACTTTTTGCAGCATGGCCCTTTTGACCGATGGGAAGCGAGACTACTTTGTAGCGCTGATTTGCCTTTCCAGGTTGCTTGGTTGGCCAAAAAGGGCGTATGCGTTTTTTCCTGAATATATTCAGGAAAAAACGCATACGCCCTTTTTGGCCAAGGGCATCATTGTCGACATTTTGCGACTTTTCATGTGCTTTAAAGGCGATTCGAATCTACCTCCTGAAACCTGTTTCCTGCAATTCTGCCTTGCTTTCAAATCCTCTTCATTGCCTTCCCTCAATATATTTGTGGACGAGAGTTATCATTTATAACTCTGCGGGTTTGTGAATGGCAGTGTCCCTGAGCTCCATTTTTCAACTCGCTTTTTTGGGAGCTGGCTGCAAGAGCGCGGGATTGCCTCAGGCCCTAATCTGCTTCTGGGCGGCAGGCTGAGCCTGTGGTTAATTCTTCTTCCTAATGGGAAAATAGAGTGACCTGTGCCTGTCCCAACACCTAGATCTAGTCTCTCATTGGTTGCCCCTCTTCCCGTTCATCCTCAGGACAAATTGCAACCTGTAGGGAACAGGAGGTTAAAGGTGCTGATTCTCCAAGTAGGGAGATTGCTAGTAAAGTAGCTGGAATGGCGAACCCGAACACAAGGAGATGAGAAATGAGGTGCCTTTTAGAAATCTTTCAAAATCACAAGGTGTACCATCTGCTGGGTTTCTCATGCATGTTTTCGATGTAGGAAGATGCCCTTGAATCTGGATATTTGGGACCCATGGAATGGGTACCACGCAGTATTACTTTAAAGGTTCTGCGTTTGCTCACCCAACCTCACCAAACCTCTCAGCCCCAAGAGTGTCCACCGTTATGTCTCATCCAGCTGTGGGTCTAGATATGGTCAATCCAGGTTGCATCACAGCCCCTGAACGAATTTTGGAAGAATTTCTCTCTCTTTCACTGTCTTTGTTTAACGGGTTTTTAAAAGTAATTTATTTTTATAATGGTGTTTAGCTGCTTTTCATAGCTGTGTTTATGCGGCTTTACACCCACTTGACTCACTTCCAGAGAGATATCAATACATAGGTTTTAAGATTCTTACTAGTCAGATATATTCTTGTGCGGTGAATAGGGGGTGTTGAGTCCAGTTCACTGAGCAAGGAGTAGGCCTTGTCTATTACATATTGGGTGTATGGAACGGTACCTGAGCGAATTTGAAACCCTTGTTTTATGCATCACCCCACCTCACCTTTCCCGTTAAGCAGCCATAGTGTGTTTTCTAAACGTATGACTCTATTCTCTTTTGTAATTCAGTTCAAGTGTAGCGGTTTTTACATTCCCTCTATAAGTGATAGCTTATGATAAGTGTCTTTTTCTGTGTGACTTATTTCACTTAGAATCGTTGTACCTATTTCTACTCATCTTGCTTCGACTAGCCTTATGACATTGATTTCATGTCTGAGTGATATTCCATTGTACATAAGGACCACGACTTCTTTATCCATTTTTCTCTTTCCTGGGATATTTAAGGTGTCATGAAGTGGAGGTTCTTGTCAACAGAGCAGCCCTAAACTTTGGGGTGCCTGTGTCTTGCTGATTTTTAGTTTTCCCAATTTATACGCCCATGAGTGGACGTGACCTATGCTCCCTAAACTGTGTTTTTCCGATGTTTCAGGACACACCGTACACTTCTCCAGAGTGGCTGTTGGCAATTTACATCCCGCCCATCAGCGTAGCAAGGCTGCCATTTCTCCATGGCCTGTCCTGCATTTCTGGTTTTGACACTTTTTGCAGCATGGCCCTTTTGACCGATGGGAAGCGAGACTTCTTTGTAGCGCTGATTTGCCTTTCCAGGTTGCTTGGTTGGCCAAAAAGGGCGTATGCGTTTTTTCCTGAATATATTCAGGAAAAAACGCATACGCCCTTTTTGGCCAAGGGCATCATTGTCGACGTTTTGCCACTTTTCATGTGCTTTAAAGGCGATTCGAATCTACCTCCTGAAACCTGTTTCCTGCAATTCTGCCTTGCTTTCAAATCCTCTTCGTTGCCTTCCCTCAATATATTTGTGGACGAGTGTTATCATTTATAACTCTGCGGGTTTGTGAATGGCAGTGTCCCTGAGCTCCATTTTTCAACTCGCTTTTTTGGGAGCTGGCCGCAGGAGCGCGGGATTGCCTCAGGCCCTATTCTGCTTCTGGGCGGCAGGCTGAGCCTGTGGTTAATTCTTCTTCCTGATGGGAAAATAGAGTGACCTGTGCCTGTCCCAACACCTAGATCTAGTCTCTCATTGGTTGCCCCTCTTCCGTTCATCCTCAGGACAAATTGCAACCTGTAGGGAACAGGAGGTTAAAGGTGCTGATTCTCCAAGTAGGGAGATTGCTAGTAAAGTACCTGGAATGGCGAACCCGAGCACAAGGAGATGAGAAATGAGGTGCGTTTTAGAAACCTTTTAAAATCACACGGTGTACCACCTTCTGGGTTTCTCATGCATGTTTTCGATGTAGGAATATGCCCTTGAACCTGGAGATTTGGGACCCATGGGATGGGTACCAGGCAGTATTACTTTAAAGGGTCTGTGTTTGCTCACCCAACCTCACCCAACCTCTCAGCCCCAAGTGTGTCCGCCCTTATGTCTCATCCAGCTGTGGGTCTAGATATGGTCAATCCAGGTTGCATCACAGCCCGTGAACGAATTTTGTAAGAATTTCTCTCTCTTTCACTGTCTTTGTTTTACGGGTTTTTAAAAGTAATTTATTTTTATAATGGGGTTTAGCTGCTTTTCACGGCTGTGTTTATGCGGCTTTACACCCACTTGACTCACTTCCAGAGAGATATCAATACATAGGTTTTAAGATTCTTACTAGTCAGATATATTCTTGTGCGGTGAATAGGGGGTGTTGAGTCCAGTTCACTGATCAACGTGTAGGTCTTGTCTATTACATATTGGGTGTATGGAACGGTATCTGAGCCAATTTGAAACCCTTGTTTTATGCATCACCCCACCTCACCTTTCCCGTTAAGCAGCCATAGTGTGTTTTCTAAACGTGTGACTCTGTTCTGTTTTGTAATTCAGTTCAAGTGTAGCGGTTTTTACATTCCCTCTATAAGTGATAGCTTATGATAAGTGTCTTTTTCTGTGTGACTTATTTCACTTAGAATCATCGTACCTAAATCCACTCATCTTGCTTCTTCTAGCCTTATGACATTGATTTCATGTCTGAGTGATATTCCTTTGTACATAAGGACCACAACTTATTTATCCATTTTTCTCTTTCCTGGGATATTTAAGGTGTCATGAAGTGGAGTTTCTTGTCAACAGAGCAGCCCTAAACTTTGGGGTGCCTGTGTCTTGCTGATTTTTAGTTTTCCCAATTTATACGCCCATGAGTGGACGTGCCCTATGCTCCCTAAGCTGTGTGTTTTAGATGTTTCAGGACACAGCGTACACTTCTCCAGAGTGGCTGTTGGCAATTTACATCCCTCCCATCAGCGTAGCAAGGCTGCCATTTCTCCATGTCCTGTCCTGCATTTCTGGTTTTGACACTTTTTGCAGCATGGCCCTTTTGACCGATGGGAAGCGAGACTACTTTGTATCGGTGATTTGCCTTTCCAGGTTGCTTGGTTGGCCAAAAAGGGCGTATGCGTTTTTTCCTGAATATATTCAGGAAAAAACGCATACGCCCTTTTTGGCCAAGGGCATCATTGTCGACATTTTGCGACTTTTCATGTGCTTTAAAAGCGATTCGAATCTACCTCCTGAAACCTGTTTCCTGCAATTCTGCCTTGCTTTCAAATCCTCTTCATTGCCTTCCCTCAATATATTTGTGGACGAGAGTTATCATTTATAACTCTGCGGGTTTGTGAATGGCAGTGTCCCTGGGCTCCATTTTTCAACTCGCTTTTTTGGGAGCTGGCCACAAGAGCGCGGGATTGCCTCAGGCCCTATTCTGCTTATGGGCGGCAGGCTGAGCCTGTGGTTAATTCTTCTTCCTGATGGGAAAATAGAGTGACCTGTGCCTGTCCCAACACCTAGATCTAGTCTCTCATTGGTTGCCCCACTTCCCGTTCATCTTCAGGACAAATTGCAACCTGTAGGGAACAGGAGGTTAAAGGTGCTGATTCTCCAAGTAGGGAGATTGCTAGTAAAGTACCTGGAATGGCGAACCCGAGCACAAGGAGATGAGAAATGAGGTGCGTTTTAGAAACCTTTCAAAATCACACGGTGTACCATCTTCTGGGTTTCTCATGCATGTTTTCGATGTAGGAAGATGCCCTTGAACCTGGAGATTTGGGACCCATGGGATGGGTACCAGGCAGTATTAATTTAAAGGTTGTGCGTTTGCTCACCCAACCTCACCCAACCTCTCAGCCCCAAGAGTGTCCACCCTTATGTCTCATCCAGCTGTGGGTCTAGATATGGTCAATCCAGGTTGCATCACAGCCCCTGAAAGAATTTTGTAAGAATTTCTCTCTCTTTCACTGTCTTTGTTTTACGGGTTTTTAAAAGTAATTTATTTTTATAATGGGGTATAGCTGCTTTTCACGGCTGTGTTTATGCGGCTTTACACCCACTTGACTCACTTCCAGAGAGATATCAATACATAGGTTTTAAGATTCTTACTAGTCAGATATATTCTTATGTGGTGAATAGGGGGTGTTGAGTCCAGTTCACTGAGCAAGGAGTAGGTCTTGTCTATTACATATTGGGTGTATGGAAAGGTATCTGAGCGAATTTGAAACCCTTGTTTTATGCATCACCCCACCTCACCTTTCCCGTTAAGCAGCCATAGTGTGTTTTCTAAACGTGTGACTCTGTTCTGTTTTGTAACTCAGTTCAAGTGTAGCGGTTTGTACATTCCCTCTATAAGTGATAGCTTATGATAAGTGTCTTTTTCTGTGTGACTTATTTCACTTAGAATCATCGTACCTAAATCCACTCATCTTGCTTCTTCTAGCCTTATGATATTGATTTCATGTCTGCGTGATATTCCATTGTACATTAGGACCACAACTTCTTTATCCATTTTTCTCTTTCCTGGGATATTTAAGGTGTCATGAAGTGGAGGTTCTTGTCAACAGAGCAGCCCTAAACTTTGGGGTGCCTGTGTCTTGCTGATTTTTAGTTTTCCCAATTTATACACCCATGAGTGGACGTGCCCTATGCTCCCTAAACTGTGTGTTTTAGATGTTTCAGGACACAGCGTACACTTCTCCAGAGTGGCTGTTGGCAATTTACATCCCGCCCATCAGCGTAGCAAGGCTGCCATTTCTCCATGGTCTGTCCTGCATTTCTGGTTTTGACACTTTTTGCAGCATGGCCCTTTTGACCGATGGGAAGCGAGACTACTTTGTAGCGCTGATTTGCCTTTCCAGGTTGCTTGGTTGGCCAAAAAGGGCGTATGCGTTTTTTCCTGAATATATTCAGGAAAATACGCATACGCCCTTTTTGGCCAAGGGCATCATTGTCGACGTTTTGCGACTTTTCATGTGCTTTAAAGGCGATTCGTATCTACCTCCTGAAACCTGTTTCCTGCAATTCTGCCTTGCTTTCAAATCCTCTTCGTTGCCTTCCCTCAATATATTTGTGGACGAGAGTTATCGTTTATAACTCTGCGGGTTTGTGAATGGCAGTGTCCCTGGGCTCCATTTTTCAACTCGCTTTTTTGGGAGCTGGCCGTAAGAGCGCGGGTTTGCCTCAGGCCCTATTCTGCTTCTGGGCGGCAGGCTGAGCCTGTGGTTAATTCTTCTTCCTGATGGGAAAATAGAGTGACCTGTGCCTGTCCCAACACCTAGATCTAGACTCTCATTGGTTGCCCCTCTTCCCGTTCATCCTCAGGACAAATTGCAACCTGTAGGGAACAGGAGGTTAAAGGTGCTGATTCTCCAAGTAGGGAGATTGCTAGTAAAGTACCTGGAATGGCGAACCCGAGCACAAGGAGATGAGAAATGAGGTGCGTTTTAGAAACCTTTCAAAATCACACGGTGTACCATTTTCTGGGTTTCTCATGTATGTTTTCGATGTACGAAGATGCCCTTGAACCTGGAGATTTGGGACCCATGGGATGCGTACCACGCAGTATTACTTTAAAGGTTCTGCGTTTGCTCACCCATCCTCTCAGCCCCAAGAGTGTCCACCCTTATGTCTCATCCAGCTGTGTGTCTAGATATGGTCAATCCAGGTTGCATCACAGCCCCAGACCGAATTTTGGAAGAATTTCTCTCTCTTTCACAGTCTTTGTTTTACGGGTTTTTAAAAGTAATTTATTTTTATAATGGGGTTTAGCTGCTTTTCACGGCTGTGTTTATGCGGCTTTACACCCACTTGACTCACTTCCAGAGAGATATCAATTCATAGGTTTTAAGATTCTTACTAGTCAGATATATTCTTGTGTGGTGAATAGGGGGTGTTGAGTCCAGTTCACTGAGCAAGGAGTCGGTCTTGTCTATTACATATTGGGTGTATGGAACGGTATCTGAGCGAATTTGAAACCCTTGTTTTATGCATCACCCCACCTCACCTTTCCCGTTAAGCAGCCATAGTGTGTTTTCTAAACGTGTGACTCTGTTCTGTTTTGTAATTCAGTTCAAGTGTAGTGGTTTTTACATTCCCTCTATAAGTGATAGCTTATGATAAGTGTCTTTTTCTGTGTGACTTATTTCACTTAGAATCATCGTACTTAAATCCACTCATCTTGCTTCTACTTGCCTTATGACATTGATTTCATGTCTGAGTGATATTCCATTGTACATAAGGACCACAACTTCTTTATCCATTTTTCTCTTTCCTGGGATATTTAAGGTGTCATGAAGTGGAGGTTCTTGTCAACAGAGCAGCCCTAAACTTTGGGGTGCCTGTGTCTTGCTGATTTTTAGTTTTCCCAATTTATACGCCCATGAGTGGACGTGCCCTATGCTCCCTAAGCTGTGTGATTTAGATATTTCAGGACACACCGTACACTTCTTCAGAGTGGCTGTTGGCAATTTACATCCCTCCCATCAGCGTAGCAAGGCTGCCATTTCTCCATGGCCTGTCCTGCATTTCTGGTTTTGACACTTTTTGCAGCATGACCGTTTTGACCGATGGGAAGCGAGACTACTTTGTAGCGCTGATTTGCCTTTCCAGGTTGCTTGGTTGGCCAAAAAGGGCGTATGCGTTTTTTCCTGAATATATTCAGGAAAAAACGCATTCGCTCTTTTTGGACAAGGTCATCATTGTCGACGTTTTGTCACCTTTCATGTGCTTTAAAGGCGATTCGAATCTACCTCCTGAAATCTGTTTCTTGCAATTCTGCCTTGCTTTGAAATCCTCTTCGTTGCCTTCCATCAATATATTTTTGGATGAGAGTTATCATTTATAACTCGGCAGGTTTGTGAATTGCAGTGCCCCTGAGCTCCATTTTTCAACTGTCTATTTAGGGAGCTGGCCGCAAATGCACGGGATTGCCTAAGGCCCTATTTTGGTTCCCGGCGGTAGGCTGAGCCTGTGGTTAATTCTTCTTCCTGATGGGAAAATAGAGTGACCTGTGCCTGTCCCAACACCTAGATCTAGTCTCTCATTGGTTGCCCCTCTTCCCTTTCATCCTCAGGACAAATTGCAACCTGTACGGAACAGGAGGTTAAAGGTGCTGATTCTCCAAGTAGGGAGATTGCTAGTAAAGTAGCTGGAATGGCGAACCCGAACACAAGGAGATGAGAAATGAGGTGCGTTTTAGAAACCTTTCAAAATCACACGGTGTACCATCTTCTGGGTTTCTCATGCATGTTTTCGATGTAGGAAGATGCCCTTGAACCTGGAGATTTGGGACCCATGGGATGGGTACCACGCAGTATTACTTTAAAGGGTCTGTGTTTGCTCACCCAACCTCACCCAACCTCGCAGCCCCAAGTGTGTCCACCCTTATGTCTCATCCAGCTGTGGGTCTAGATATGGTCAATCCAGGTTGCATCACAGCCTCTGAACGAATTTTGTAAGAATTTCTCTCTCTTTCACTGTCTTTGTTTTACGGGTTTTTAAAAGTATTTTATTTTTATAATGGGGTTTAGCTGCCTTTCATGGCTGTGTTTATACGGCGTTACACCCACTTGACTCACTTCCAGACAGATATCAATACATAGGTTTTAAGATTCTTACTAGTCACATATATTCTTGTGCGGTGAATAGGGGGTGTTGAGTCCAGTTCACTGAGCAATGAGTCGGTCTTTTCTATTACATATTGGGTGTATGGAACGGTATCTGAGCGAATTTGAAACCCTTGTTTTATGCCTCACCCCACCTCACCTTTCCCGTTAAGCAGCCATAGTGTGTTTTCTAAACGTGTGACTCTGTTCTGTTTTGTAACTCAGTTCAAGTGTAGCGGTTTTTACATTCCCTCTATAAGTGATAGCTTATGATAAGTGTCTTTTTCTGTGTGACTTATTTCACTTAGAATCATCGTACCTAAGTCCACTCATCTTGCTTCTTCTAGCCTTATGATATTGATTTCATGTCTGCGTGATATTCCATTGTACATTAGGACCACAACTTCTTTATCCATTTTTCTCTTTCCTGGGATGTTTAAGGTGTCATGAAGTGGAGGTTCTTGTCAACAGAGCAGCCCTAAACTTTGGGGTGCCTGTGTCTTGCTGATTTTTAGTTTTCCCAATTTATACGCCCATGAGTGGACGTGCCCTATGCTCCCTAAGCTGTTTTTTTTCCATGTTTCAGGACACACCGTACACTTCTCCAGAGTGGCTGTTGGCAATTTACATCCCGCCCATCAGCGTAGCAAGGCTGCCATTTCTCCATGGCCTGTCCTGCATTTCTGGTTTTGACACTTTTTGCAGCATGGCCCTTTTGACCGATGGGAAGCGAGACTTCTTTGTAGCGCTGATTTGCCTTTCCAGGTTGCTTGGTTGGCCAAAAAGGGCGTATGCGTTTTTTCCTGAATATATTCAGGAAAAAACGCATACGCCCTTTTTGGCCAAGGGCATCATTGGCGACGTTTTGCCACTTTTCATGTGCTTTAAAGGCGATTCGAATCTACCTCCTGAAACCTGTTTCCTGCAATTCTGCCTTGCTTTCAAATCCTCTTCGTTGCCTTCCCTCAATATATTTGTGGACGAGAGTTATCATTTATAACTCAGCGGGTTTGTGAAAGGCAGTGCCCCTGAGCTCCATTTTTCAACTGTCTTTTTTGGGAGCTGGCCGCAAAAGCACGGGATTGCCTCAGGCCCTATTCTGGTTCCGGGGGACAGGCTGAGCCTGTGGTTAATTCTTCTTCCTGATGGTAAAATAGAGTGACCTGTGCGTGTCCCAACACCTAGATCTAGTCTCTCATTGGTTGCCCCTCTTCCCTTTCACCCTCAGGAAAAATTGGAACCTGTACGGAACAGGAGGTTAAAGGTGCTGATTCTCCAAGTAAGGAGATTGCTAGTAAAGTAGCTGGAATGGCGAACCCGAACACAAGGAGATGAGAAATGAGGTGCGTTTTAGAAACCTTTCAAAATCACACGGTGTACCATCTTCTGCGTTTCTCATGCATGTTTTCGATGTAGGAAGATGCCCTTGAACCTGGAGATTTGGGACCCATGGGATGGGTACCACGCAGTATTACTTTAAAGGGTCTGCGTTTGCTCACCCAACCTCACCCAACCTCTCAACCCCAAGAGTGTCCACCCTTATGTCTCATCCAACTGTGGGTCTAGATATGGTCAATCCAGGTTGCATCACAGCCTCTGAACGAATTTTGTAAGAATTTCTCTCTTTCACTGTCTTTGTTTTATGGGTTTTTAAAAGTAATTTATTTTTATAATGGGGCTTAGCTCCTTTCATGGCTGTGTTTATGCGGCTTTACACCCACTTGACTCACTTCCAGAGAGATATCAATACATAGGTTTTAAGATTCTTACTAGTCACATATATTCTTGTGCGGTGAATAGGGGGTGTTGAGTCCAGTTCACTGAGCAAGGAGTATGTCTTGTCTATTACATATTGGGTGTATGGAACTGTATCTGAGCGAATTTGAAACCCTTGTTTTATGCATCACCCCACCTCACCTTTCCCGTTAAGCAGCCATAGTGTGTTTTCTAAACGTATGACTATATTCTCTTTTGTAATTCAGTTCAAGTGTAGCGGTTTTTACATTCCCTCTATAAGTGATATCTTATGATAAGTGTCTTTTTCTGTGTGACTTATTTCACTTAGAATCGTTGTACTTAAATCTACTCATCTTGCTTCTACTAGCCTTATGACATTGATTTCATGTCTGAGTGATATTCCATTGTACATAAGGACCATGACTTCTTTATCCATTTTTCTCTTTCCTGGGATATTTAAGGTGTCATGAAGTGGAGGTTCTTGTCAACAGAGCAGCCCTAAACTTTGGGGTGCCTGTGTCTTGCTGATTTTTAGTTTTCCCAATTTATACGCCCATGAGTGGACGTGACCTATGCTCCCTAAACTGTGTTTTTCCGATGTTTCAGGACACACCGTACACTTCTCCAGAGTGGCTGTTGGCAATTTACATCCCGCCCATCAGCGTAGCAAGGCTGCCATTTCTCCATGGCCTGTCCTGCATTTCTGGTTTTGACACTTTTTGCAGCATGGCCCTTTTGACCGATGGGAAGCGAGACTTCTTTGTAGCGCTGATTTGCCTTTCCAGGTTGCTTGGTTGGCCAAAAAGTGCGTATGCGTTTTTTCCTGAATATATTCAGGAAAAAACGCATACGCCCTTTTTGGCCAAGGGCATCATTGTGGACGTTTTGCCACTTTTCATGTGCTTTAAAGGCGATTCGAATCTACCTCCTGAAACCTGTTTCCTGCAATTCTGCCTTGCTTTCAAATCCTCTTCGTTGCCTTCCCTCAATATATTTGTGGACGAGAGTTATCATTTATAACTCAGCGGGTTTGTGAAAGGCAGTGCCCCTGAGCTCCATTTTTCAACTGTCTTTTTTGGGAGCTGGCCGCAAAAGCACGGGATTGCCTCAGGCCCTATTCTGGTTCCGGGGGACAGGCTGAGCCTGTGGTTAATTCTTCTTCCTGATGGTAAAATAGAGTGACCTGTGCGTGTCCCAACACCTAGATCTAGTCTCTCATTGGTTGCCCCTCTTCCCTTTCACCCTCAGGAAAAATTGGAACCTGTACGGAACAGGAGGTTAAAGGTGCTGATTCTCCAAGTAAGGAGATTGCTAGTAAAGTAGCTGGAATGGCGAACCCGAACACAAGGAGATGAGAAATGAGGTGCGTTTTAGAAACCTTTCAAAATCACACGGTGTACCATCTTCTGCGTTTCTCATGCATGTTTTCGATGTAGGAAGATGCCCTTGAACCTGGAGATTTGGGACCCATGGGATGGGTACCACGCAGTATTACTTTAAAGGGTCTGCGTTTGCTCACCCAACCTCACCCAACCTCTCAGCCCCAAGAGTGTCCACCCTTATATCTCATCCAGCTGTGGGTCTAGATATGGTCAATCCAGGTTGCAACACAGTCTCTGAACGAATTTTGTAAGAATTTCTCTCTCTTTCACTGTCTTTGTTTTACGGGTTTTTAAAAGTAATTTACTTTTATAATGGGGTTTAGCTGCTTTTAATGGCTGTGTTTATGCGGCTTTACACCCACTTGACTCACTTCCAGACAGATATCAATACATAGGTTTTAAGATTCTTACTAGTCACATATATTCTTGTGCAGTGAATAGGGGGTGTTGAGTTCAGTTCACTGAGCAAGGAGTAGGTCTTGTCTATTACATATTGGGTGTATGGAACGATACCTCAGCGAATTTGAAACCCTTGTTTTATGCATCACCCCACCTCACCTTTCCCGTTAAGCAGCCATAGTGTGTTTTCTAAACGTGTGACTCTGTTCTGTTTTGTAATTCAGTTCAAGTGTAGCGGTTTTTACATTCCCTCTATAAGTGATAGCTTATGATAAGTGTCTTTTTCTGTGTGACTTATTTCACTTAGAATTGTCGTACCTAACTCCACTCATCTTGCTTCTACTAGCCTTATAACATTGATTTCATGTCTGAGTGATATTCCATTGTACATAAGGACCACAACTTCTTTATCCATTTTTCTCTTTCCTGGGATATTTAAGGTGTCATGAAGTGGAGGTTCTTGTCAACAGAGCAGCCCTAAACTTTGGGGTGCCTGTGTCTTGCTGATTTTTAGTTTTTCCAATTTATACGCCCATGAGTGGACGTGCCCTATGCTCCCTAAGCTGTTTTTTTTTCCATGTTTCAGGACACAACGTACACTTCTCCAGAGTGGCTGTTGGCAATTTACATCCCGCCCATCAGTGTAGCAAGGCTGCCATTTCTCCATGGCCTGTCCTGCATTTCTGGTTTTGACACTTTTTGCAGCATGGCCCTTTTCACCGATGGGAAGCGAGACTTCTTTGTAGCGCTGATTTGCCTTTCCAGGTTGCTTGGTTGGCCAAAAAGGGCGTATGCGTTTTTTCCTGAATATATTCAGGAAAAAACGCATACGCCCTTTTTGGCCAAGGGCATCATTGTGGACGTTTTGCCGCTTTTCATGTGCTTTAAAGGCGATTCGTATCTACCTCCTGAAATCTGTTTCCTGCAATTCTGCCTTGCTTTCAAATCCTCTTCGTTGCCTTCCCTCAATATATCTGTGGATGAGAGTTATCATTTATAACTCTGCGGGTTTGTGAATTGCAGTTTCCCTGAGCTCCATTTTTCAACTGTCTTTTTTGGGAGCTGGCCGCAAAAGCGCGGGATTGCCTCAGGCCCTATTCTGCTTCTGGGCGGCAGGCTGAGCCTGTGGTTAATTCTTCTTCCTGTTGGGAAAATAGAGTGACCTGTGCCTGTCCCAACACCTAGATCTAGTCTCTCATTGGTTGCCCCCTTCCCTTTCATCCTCAGGACAAATTGCAACCTGTACGGAACAGGAGGTTAAAGGTGCTGATTAGCCAAGTAGGGAGATTACTAGTAAAGAAGCTGGAATGGCGAACCCGAGCACAAGGAGATGAGAAATGAGGTGCATTTTAGAAACCTTTTCCGATCACACGGTGTACCATCTTCTGGGTTTCTCATGCAAGTTTTCGATGTAGGAAGATGCCCTTGAACCTGGAGATTTGGGACCCATGGGATGGGTACCACGCAGTATTACTTTAAAGGGTCTGCGTTTGCTCACCCAACCTCACCAAACCTGTCAGCCCTAAGAGTGTCCACCCTTATGTCTCATCCATCTGTGGGTCTAGATATGGTCAATCCAGGTTGCATCACAGCCCCTGAACGAATTTTGTAAGAATTTCTCTCTCTTTCACTGTCTTTGTTTTACGAGTTTTTAAAAGTAATTTATTTTTATAATGGGGTTTAGCTGCTTTTCATGGTTGTTTTTATGCAGCTTTACACCCACTTGACTCACTTCCAGACAGATATCAATACATAGGTTTTAAGATTCTTACTAGTCACATATATTCTTGTGCGGGGAATAGGGGGTGTTGAGTCCAGTTCACTGAGCAAGGAGTAGGTCTTGTCTATTACATATTGGGTGTATGGAACGGTATCTGAGCGAATTTGAAACCCTTGTTTTATGCATCACCCCACCTCACCATTCCCGTTAAGCAGCCATAGTGTGTTTTCTAAACGTGTGACTCTGTTCTCTTTTGTAATTCAGTTCAAGTGTAGCGGTTTTTACATTCCCTCTATAAGTGATAGCTTATGATAAGTGTCTTTTTCTGTGTGACTTATTTCACTTAGAATCGTCGTACCTAACTCCACTCTTCTTGCTTCTACAAGCCTTATGAGACATTGATTTCATGTCTGAGTGATATTCCATTGTACATAAGGACCACAACTTCTTTATCCATTTTTCTCTTTCCTGGGATATTTAAGGTGTCATGAAGTGGAGGTTCTTGTCAACAGAGCAGCCCTAAACTTTCCGGTGCCTGTGTCTTGCTGATTTTTAGTTTTTCCAATTTATACGCCCATGAGTGGACGTGCCCTATGCTCCCTAAGCTGTTTTTTTTCGATGTTTCAGGACACAACGTACACTTTTCCGAGTGGCTGTTGGCAATTTACATCCCGCCTATCAGTGTAGCAAGGCTGCCATTTCTCCATGGCCTGTCCTGCATTTCTGGTTTTGACACTTTTTGCAGCATGGCCCTTTTGACCGATGGGAAGCGAGACTTCTTTGTAGCGCTGATTTGCCTTTCCAGGTTGCTTGGTTGGCCAAAAAAGCCGTATGCGTTTTTTCCTGAATATATTCAGGAAAAAACGCATACGCCCTTTTTGGCCAAGGGCATCATTGTCGACGTTTTGCCGCTTTTCATGTGCTTTAAAGGCGATTCGTATCTACCTCCTGAAATCTGTTTCCTGCAATTCTGCCTTGCTTTCAAATCCTCTTCGTTGCCTTCCCTCAATATATCTGTGGATGAGAGTTATCATTTATAACTCTGCGGGTTTGTGAATTGCAATTTCCCTGAGCTCCATTTTTCAACTGTCTTTTTTGGGAGCTGGCCGCAAAAGCGCGGGATTGCCTCAGGCCCTATTCTGCTTCTGGGCGGCAGGCTGAGCCTGTGGTTAATTCTTCTTCCTGTTGGGAAAATAGAGTGACCTGTGCCTGTCCCAACACCTAGATCTAGTCTCTCATTGGTTGCCCCCTTCCCTTTCATCCTCAGGACAAATTGCAACCTGTACGGAACAGGAGGTTAAAGGTGCTGATTAGCCGAGTAGGGAGATTACTAGTAAAGAAGCTGGAATGGCGAACCCGAGCACAAGGAGATGAGAAATGAGGTGCATTTTAGAAACCTTTTCCGATCACACGGTGTACCATCTTCTGGGTTTCTCATGCAAGTTTTCGATGTAGGAAGATGCCCTTGAACCTGGAGATTTGGGACCCATGGGATGGGTACCACGCAGTATTACTTTAAAGGGTCTGCGTTTGCTCACCCAACCTCACCAAACCTGTCAGCCCTAAGAGTGTCCACCCTTATGTCTCATCCAGCTGTGGGTCTAGATATGGTCAATCCAGGTTGCATCACAGCCCCTGAACGAATTTTGTAAGAATTTCTCTCTCTTTCACTGTCTTTGTTTTACGGGTTTTTAAAAGTAATTTATTTTTATAATGGGGTTTAGCTGCTTTTCACAGCTCTGTTTATGGAGCTTTACACCCACTTGACTTACTTCCAGAGAGATATCAATACATAGGTTTTAAGATTCTTAGTAGTCAGATATATTCTTGTGCGGTGAATAGGGGGTGTTGAGTCCAGTTCACTGAGCAAGGAGTAGGTCTTGTCTATTACATATTGGGTGTATGGAACGGTATCTGAGCTAATTTGAAACCCTTGTTTTACGCATCACCCCACCTCAACTTTCCCGTTAAGCAGCCATAGTGTGTTTTCTAAACGTGTGACTCTGTTCTCTTTTGTAATTCAGTTCAAGTGTAGCGGTTTTTACATTCCGTCTATAAGTGATAGCTTATGATAAGTGTCTTTTTCTGTGTGACTTATTTCACTTAGAATCGTCATACCTAAATCCACTCATCTTGCTTCTACTAGCCTTATGACATTGATTTCATGTCTGAGTGATATTCCATTGTACTTAAGGACAACAACTATTTTATCCATTTTTCTCTTTCCTGGGATATTTAAGGTGTCATGAAGTGGAGGTTCTTGTCAACAGAGCAGCCCTAAACTTTGGGGTGCCTGTGTCTTGCTGATTTTTAGTTTTCCCAATTTATACGCCTATGAGTGGACGTGCCCTATGCTCCCTAAGCTGTTTTTTTTCGATGTTTCAGGACACAACGTACACTTCTCCAGAGTGGCTGTTGGCAATTTACATCCCGCCCATCAGTGTAGCAAGGCTGCCATTTCTCTATGGCCTGTCCTGCATTTCTGGTTTTGACACTTTTTGCAGCATGGCCCTTTTGACCGATGGGAAGCGAGACTTCTATGTAGCGCTGATTTGCCTTTCCAGGTTGCTTGGTTGGCCAAAAAGTGCGTATGCGTTTTTTCCTGAATATATTCAGGAATAAACGCATAAGCCCTTTTTGGCCAAGGGCATCATTGTCGACGTTTTGCCGCTTTTCATGTGCTTTAAAGGCGATTCGAATCTACCTCCTGAAATCTGTTTCCTGCAATTCTTCCTTGCTTTCAAATCCTCTTCGTTGCCTTCCCTCAATATATTTGTGGACGATAGTTATCATTTATAACTCTGCAGGTTTGGAATTGCAGTTTCCCTGAGCTCCATTTTTCAACTGTCTTTTTTGGGAGCTGACGGCAAAAGCACGGGATTGCCTCAGGCCCTATTCAGGTTCCGGGCGGCAGGCTGAGCCTGTGGTTAATTCTTCTTCCTGGTGGGAAAATAGAGTGACCTCTGCCTGTCCCAACACCTAGATCTAGTCTCTCATTGGTTGCCCCTCTTCCCGTTCATCCTCAGGACAAATTGCAACCTGTAGGGAACAGGAGGTTAAAGGTGCTGATTCTCCCAGTAGGGAGAGTGCTAGTAAAGTAGCTGGAAAGGCGAACCCGAGCACAAGGAGATGAGAAATGAGGTGCGTTTTAGAACCCTTTGAAAATCACACGGTGTACCATCTTCTGGGTTTCTCATGCATGTTTTCGATGTAGGAAGATGCCCTTGAACCTGGAGATTTGGGACCCATGGGATGGGTACCACGCAGTATTACTTTAAAGGGTCTGCGTTTGCTCACCCAACCTCACCCAACCTCTCAGCCCCAAGAGTGTCCACCCTTATGTCTCATCCAGCTGTGGGTCTAGATATGGTCAATCCAGGTTGCATCACAGCCTCTGAACGAATTTTGTAAGAATTTCTCTCTCTTTCACTGTCTTTGTTTTATGGGTTTTTGAAAGTAATTTATTTTTATAATGGGGTTTAGCTGCTTTTCACGGCTGTGTTTATGCGGCTTTACACACACTTGACTCACTTCCAGACAGACATCAATACATAGGTTTTAAGATTCTTACTAGTCACATATATTCTTGTGCGGTGAATAGGGGGTGTTGAGTCCAGTTCACTGAGCAAGGAGTAGGTCTTGTCTATTACATATTGGGTGTATGGAACGATACCTCAGCGAATTTGAAACCCTTGTTTTATGCATCACCCCACCTCACCTTTCCCGTTAAGCAGCCATAGTGTGTTTTCTAAACGTGTGACTCTGTTCTGTTTTGTAATTCAGTTCAAGTGTAGCGGTTTTTACATTCCCTCTATAAGTGATAGCTTATGATAAGTGTCTTTTTCTGTGTGACTTATTTCACTTAGAATTGTCGTACCTAACTCCACTCATCTTGCTTCTACTAGCCTTATAACATTGATTTCATGTCTGAGTGATATTCCATTGTACATAAGGACCACAACTTCTTTATCCATTTTTCTCTTTCCTGGGATATTTAAGGTGTCATGAAGTGGAGGTTCTTGTCAACAGAGCAGCCCTAAACTTTGGGGTGCCTGTGTCTTGCTGATTTTTAGTTTTTCCAATTTATACGCCCATGAGTGGACGTGCCCTATGCTCCCTAAGCTGTTTTTTTTTCCATGTTTCAGGACACAACGTACACTTCTCCAGAGTGGCTGTTGGCAATTTACATCCCGCCCATCAGTGTAGCAAGGCTGCCATTTCTCCATGGCCTGTCCTGCATTTCTGGTTTTGACACTTTTTGCAGCATGGCCCTTTTCACCGATGGGAAGCGAGACTTCTTTGTAGCGCTGATTTGCCTTTCCAGGTTGCTTGGTTGGCCAAAAAGGGCGTATGCGTTTTTTCCTGAATATATTCAGGAAAAAACGCATACGCCCTTTTTGGCCAAGGGCATCATTGTCGACGTTTTGCCGCTTTTCATGTGCTTTAAAGGCGATTCGTATCTACCTCCTGAAATCTGTTTCCTGCAATTCTGCCTTGCTTTCAAATCCTCTTCGTTGCCTTCCCTCAATATATCTGTGGATGAGAGTTATCATTTATAACTCTGCGGGTTTGTGAATTGCAATTTCCCTGAGCTCCATTTTTCAACTGTCTTTTTTGGGAGCTGGCCGCAAAAGCGCGGGATTGCCTCAGGCCCTATTCTGCTTCTGGGCGGCAGGCTGAGCCTGTGGTTAATTCTTCTTCCTGTTGGGAAAATAGAGTGACCTGTGCCTGTCCCAACACCTAGATCTAGTCTCTCATTGGTTGCCCCCTTCCCTTTCATCCTCAGGACAAATTGCAACCTGTACGGAACAGGAGGTTAAAGGTGCTGATTAGCCGAGTAGGGAGATTACTAGTAAAGAAGCTGGAATGGCGAACCCGAGCACAAGGAGATGAGAAATGAGGTGCATTTTAGAAACCTTTTCCGATCACACGGTGTACCATCTTCTGGGTTTCTCATGCAAGTTTTCGATGTAGGAAGATGCCCTTGAACCTGGAGATTTGGGACCCATGGGATGGGTACCACGCAGTATTACTTTAAAGGGTCTGTGTTTGCTCACCCAACCTCACCAAACCTGTCAGCCCTAAGAGTGTCCACCCTTATGTCTCATCCAGCTGTGGGTCTAGATATGGTCAATCCAGGTTGCATCACAGCCCCTGAACGAATTTTGTAAGAATTTCTCTCTCTTTCACTGTCTTTGTTTTACGGGTTTTTAAAAGTAATTTATTTTTATAATGGGGTTTAGCTGCTTTTCACAGCTCTGTTTATGGAGCTTTACACCCACTTGACTTACTTCCAGAGAGATATCAATACATAGGTTTTAAGATTCTTAGTAGTCAGATATATTCTTGTGCGGTGAATAGGGGGTGTTGAGTCCAGTTCACTGAGCAAGGAGTAGGTCTTGTCTATTACATATTGGGTGTATGGAACGGTATCTGAGCTAATTTGAAACCCTTGTTTTACGCATCACCCCACCTCAACTTTCCCGTTAAGCAGCCATAGTGTGTTTTCTAAACGTGTGACTCTGTTCTCTTTTGTAATTCAGTTCAAGTGTAGCGGTTTTTACATTCCGTCTATAAGTGATAGCTTATGATAAGTGTCTTTTTCTGTGTGACTTATTTCACTTAGAATCGTCATACCTAAATCCACTCATCTTGCTTCTACTAGCCTTATGACATTGATTTCATGTCTGAGTGATATTCCATTGTACTTAAGGACAACAACTATTTTATCCATTTTTCTCTTTCCTGGGATATTTAAGGTGTCATGAAGTGGAGGTTCTTGTCAACAGAGCAGCCCTAAACTTTGGGGTGCCTGTGTCTTGCTGATTTTTAGTTTTCCCAATTTATACGCCTATGAGTGGACGTGCCCTATGCTCCCTAAGCTGTTTTTTTTCGATGTTTCAGGACACAACGTACACTTCTCCAGAGTGGCTGTTGGCAATTTACATCCCGCCCATCAGTGTAGCAAGGCTGCCATTTCTCTATGGCCTGTCCTGCATTTCTGGTTTTGACACTTTTTGCAGCATGGCCCTTTTGACCGATGGGAAGCGAGACTTCTATGTAGCGCTGATTTGCCTTTCCAGGTTGCTTGGTTGGCCAAAAAGTGCGTATGCGTTTTTTCCTGAATATATTCAGGAAAAAACGCATAAGCCCTTTTTGGCCAAGGGCATCATTGTCGACGTTTTGCCGCTTTTCATGTGCTTTAAAGGCGATTCGAATCTACCTCCTGAAATCTGTTTCCTGCAATTCTTCCTTGCTTTCAAATCCTCTTCGTTGCCTTCCCTCAATATATTTGTGGACGATAGTTATCATTTATAACTCTGCAGGTTTGGAATTGCAGTTTCCCTGAGCTCCATTTTTCAACTGTCTTTTTTGGGAGCTGACGGCAAAAGCACGGGATTGCCTCAGGCCCTATTCAGGTTCCGGGCGGCAGGCTGAGCCTGTGGTTAATTCTTCTTCCTGGTGGGAAAATAGAGTGACCTCTGCCTGTCCCAACACCTAGATCTAGTCTCTCATTGGTTGCCCCTCTTCCCGTTCATCCTCAGGACAAATTGCAACCTGTAGGGAACAGGAGGTTAAAGGTGCTGATTCTCCCAGTAGGGAGAGTGCTAGTAAAGTAGCTGGAAAGGCGAACCCGAGCACAAGGAGATGAGAAATGAGGTGCGTTTTAGAACCCTTTGAAAATCACACGGTGTACCATCTTCTGGGTTTCTCATGCATGTTTTCGATGTAGGAAGATGCCCTTGAACCTGGAGATTTGGGACCCATGGGATGGGTACCACGCAGTATTACTTTAAAGGGTCTGCGTTTGCTCACCCAACCTCACCCAACCTCTCAGCCCCAAGAGTGTCCACCCTTATGTCTCATCCAGCTGTGGGTCTAGATATGGTCAATCCAGGTTGCATCACAGCCTCTGAACGAATTTTGTAAGAATTTCTCTCTCTTTCACTGTCTTTGTTTTATGGGTTTTTGAAAGTAATTTATTTTTATAATGGGGTTTAGCTGCTTTTCACGGCTGTGTTTATGCGGCTTTACACACACTTGACTCACTTCCAGACAGACATCAATACATAGGTTTTAAGATTCTTACTAGTCACATATATTCTTGTGCGGTGAATAGGGGGTGTTGAGTCCAGTTCACTGAGCAAGGAGTAGGTCTTGTCTATTACATATTGGGTGTATGGAACGGTATCTGAGCGAATTTGAAACCCTTGTTTTATGCATCACCCCACCTCACCTTTCCCGTTAAGCAGCCATAGTGTGTTTTCTAAACGTGTGACTCTGTTCTGTTTTGTAATTCAGTTCAAGTGTAGCGGTTTTTACATTCCCTCTATAAGTGATAGCTTATGATAAGTGTCTTTTTCTGTGTGACTTATTTCACTTAGAATCGTTGTACCTAAATCCACTCATCTTGCTTCTACTAGCCTTATGACATTGATTTCATGTCTGAGTGATATTCCATTGTACATAAGGACCACAACTTCTTTATCCATTTTTCTCTTTCCTGGGATATTTAAGGTGTCATGAAGTGGAGGTTCTTGTCAACAGAGCAGCCCTAAACTTTTGGGTGCCTGTGTCTTGCTGATTTTTAGTTTTCCCAATTTGTACTCCCATGACTGGACGTGCCCTATGCTCCCTAAGCTGTGTTTTTTCGATGTTTGAGGACACAACATACACTTCTCCAGAGTGGCTGTTGGCAATTTACATCCCGCCCATCAGCGTAGCAAGGCTGCCATTTCTCCATGGCCTGTCCTGCATTTCTGGTTTTGACACTTTTTGCAGCATGGCCCTTTTCACCGATGGGAAGCGAGACTTCTTTGTAGCGCTGATTTGCCTTTACAGGTTGCTTGGTTGGCCAAAAAGGGCGTATCCGTTTTTTCCTGAATATATTCAGGAAAAAACGCATATGCCCTTTTTGGCCAAGGGCATCATTGTCGACGTTTTGCCACTTTTCATGTGTTTTAAAGGCGATTCGAATCTACCTCCTGAAACCTGTTTCCTGCAATTCTGCCTTGCTTTCAAATCCTCTTCGTTGCCTTCCCTCAATATATTTGTGGACGAGAGTTATCATTTATAACTCAGCAGGTTTGTGAATTGCAGTGCCCCTGAGCTCCATTTTTCAACTGTCTTTTTTGGGAGCTGGCCTCAAAATCACGGGATTGCCTCAGGCCCTATTCTTGTTCCGGGCGGCAGGCTGAGCCTGTGGTTAATTCTTCTTCCTGATGGGAAAATAGTGACCTGTGCCTGTCCCAACACCTAGATCTAGTCTCTCATTGGTTGCCCCTCTTCCCGTTCATCCTCAGGACAAATTGCAACCTGTAGGGAACAGGAGGTTAAAGGTGCTGATTCTCCAAGTAGGGAGATTGCTAGTAAAGTAGCTGGAAAGGCGAACCCGAGCACAAGGAAATGAGAAATGAGGTGCATTTTAGAAACCTTTCAAAATAACACGGTGTACCATCTTCTTGGTTTCTCATGCATGTTTTCGATGTAGGAAGATGCCCTTCAACCTGGAGATTTGGGACCCATGGGATGGGTACCACGCAGTATTACTTTAAAGGGTCTGCGTTTGCTCACCCAACCTCACCCAACCTCTCAGCCCCAAGAGTATCCACCCTTATATCTCATCCAGCTGTGGGTCTAGATATGGTCAATCCAGGTTGCAACACAGCCTCTGAACGAATTTTGTAAGAATTTCTCTCTCTTTCACTGTCTTTGTTTTACGGGTTTTTAAAAGTAATTTATTTTTATAATGGGGTTTAGCTGCTTTTCATGGCTGTGTTTATGCGGCTTTACACCGACTTGACACACTTCCAGACAGATATCAATACATAGGTTTTAAGATTCTTACTAGTCACATATATTCTTGTGCAGTGAATAGGGGGTGTTGAGTTCAGTTCACTGAGCAAGGAGTAGGTCTTGTCTATTACATATTGGGTGTATGGAACGATACCTCAGCGAATTTGAAACCCTTGTTTTATGCATCACCCCACCTCACCTTTCCCGTTAAGCAGCCATAGTGTGTTTTCTAAACGTGTGACTCTGTTCTGTTTTGTAATTCAGTTCAAGTGTAGCGGTTTTTACATTCCCTCTATAAGTGATAGCTTATGATAAGTGTCTTTTTCTGTGTGACTTATTTCACTTAGAATTGTCGTACCTAACTCCACTCATCTTGCTTCTACTAGCCTTATGACATTGATTTCATGTCTGAGTGATATTCCATTGTACATAAGGACCACAACTTCTTTATCCATTTTTCTCTTTCCTGGGATATTTAAGGTGTCATGAAGTGGAGGTTCTTGTCAACAGAGCAGCCCTAAACTTTGGGGTGCCTGTGTCTTGCTGATTTTTAGTTTTCCCAATTTATACGCCCATGAGTGGACGTGCCCTATGCTCCCTGAGCTGTGTTTTTTCGATGTTTCAGGACACACCGTATACTTCTCCAGAGTGGCTGTTGGCAATTTACATCCCGCCCATCAGCGTAGCAAGGCTGCCATTTCTCCATGGCCTGTCCTGCATTTCTGATTTTGACACTTTTTGCAGCATGGCCCTTTTGACCGATGGGAAGCGAGACTTCTTTGTAGCGCTGATTTGCCTTTCCAGGTTGCTTGGTTGGCCAAAAAGGGCGTATGCGTTTTTTCCTGAATATATTCAGGAAAAAACGCATACGCCCTTTTTGGCCAAGGGCATCATTGTGGACGTTTTGCCACTTTTCATGTGCATTAAAGGCGATTCGAATCTACCTCCTGAAACCTGTTTCCTGCAATTCTGCCTTGCTTTCAAATCCTCTTCGTTGCCTTCCCTCAATATATTTGTGGACGAGAGTTATCATTTATAACTCAGCGGGTTTGTGAAAGGCAGTGCCCCTGAGCTCCATTTTTCAACTGTCTTTTTTGGGAGCTGGCCGCAAAAGCACGGGATTGCCTCAGGCCCTATTCTGGTTCCGGGGGACAGGCTGAGCCTGTGGTTAATTCTTCTTCCTGATGGTAAAATAGAGTGACCTGTGCGTGTCCCAACACCTAGATCTAGTCTCTCATTGGTTGCCCCTCTTCCCTTTCACCCTCAGGAAAAATTGGAACCTGTACGGAACAGGAGGTTAAAGGTGCTGATTCTCCAAGTAAGGAGATTGCTAGTAAAGTAGCTGGAATGGCGAACCCGAACACAAGGAGATGAGAAATGAGGTGCGTTTTAGAAACCTTTCAAAATCACACGGTGTACCATCTTCTGCGTTTCTCATGCATGTTTTCGATGTAGGAAGATGCCCTTGAACCTGGAGATTTGGGACCCATGGGATGGGTACCACGCAGTATTACTTTAAAGGGTCTGCGTTTGCTCACCCAACCTCACCCAACCTCTCAGCCCCAAGAGTGTCCACCCTTATATCTCATCCAGCTGTGGGTCTAGATATGGTCAATCCAGGTTGCAACACAGTCTCTGAACGAATTTTGTAAGAATTTCTCTCTCTTTCACTGTCTTTGTTTTACGGGTTTTTAAAAGTAATTTACTTTTATAATGGGGTTTAGCTGCTTTTAATGGCTGTGTTTATGCGGCTTTACACCCACTTGACTCACTTCCAGACAGATATCAATACATAGGTTTTAAGATTCTTACTAGTCACATATATTCTTGTGCAGTGAATAGGGGGTGTTGAGTTCAGTTCACTGAGCAAGGAGTAGGTCTTGTCTATTACATATTGGGTGTATGGAACGATACCTCAGCGAATTTGAAACCCTTGTTTTATGCATCACCCCACCTCACCTTTCCCGTTAAGCAGCCATAGTGTGTTTTCTAAACGTGTGACTCTGTTCTGTTTTGTAATTCAGTTCAAGTGTAGCGGTTTTTACATTCCCTCTATAAGTGATAGCTTATGATAAGTGTCTTTTTCTGTGTGACTTATTTCACTTAGAATTGTCGTACCTAACTCCACTCATCTTGCTTCTACTAGCCTTATAACATTGATTTCATGTCTGAGTGATATTCCATTGTACATAAGGACCACAACTTCTTTATCCATTTTTCTCTTTCCTGGGATATTTAAGGTGTCATGAAGTGGAGGTTCTTGTCAACAGAGCAGCCCTAAACTTTGGGGTGCCTGTGTCTTGCTGATTTTTAGTTTTTCCAATTTATACGCCCATGAGTGGACGTGCCCTATGCTCCCTAAGCTGTTTTTTTTTCCATGTTTCAGGACACAACGTACACTTCTCCAGAGTGGCTGTTGGCAATTTACATCCCGCCCATCAGTGTAGCAAGGCTGCCATTTCTCCATGGCCTGTCCTGCATTTCTGGTTTTGACACTTTTTGCAGCATGGCCCTTTTCACCGATGGGAAGCGAGACTTCTTTGTAGCGCTGATTTGCCTTTCCAGGTTGCTTGGTTGGCCAAAAAGGGCGTATGCGTTTTTTCCTGAATATATTCAGGAAAAAACGCATACGCCCTTTTTGGCCAAGGGCATCATTGTGGACGTTTTGCCGCTTTTCATGTGCTTTAAAGGCGATTCGTATCTACCTCCTGAAATCTGTTTCCTGCAATTCTGCCTTGCTTTCAAATCCTCTTCGTTGCCTTCCCTCAATATATCTGTGGATGAGAGTTATCATTTATAACTCTGCGGGTTTGTGAATTGCAGTTTCCCTGAGCTCCATTTTTCAACTGTCTTTTTTGGGAGCTGGCCGCAAAAGCGCGGGATTGCCTCAGGCCCTATTCTGCTTCTGGGCGGCAGGCTGAGCCTGTGGTTAATTCTTCTTCCTGTTGGGAAAATAGAGTGACCTGTGCCTGTCCCAACACCTAGATCTAGTCTCTCATTGGTTGCCCCCTTCCCTTTCATCCTCAGGACAAATTGCAACCTGTACGGAACAGGAGGTTAAAGGTGCTGATTAGCCAAGTAGGGAGATTACTAGTAAAGAAGCTGGAATGGCGAACCCGAGCACAAGGAGATGAGAAATGAGGTGCATTTTAGAAACCTTTTCCGATCACACGGTGTACCATCTTCTGGGTTTCTCATGCAAGTTTTCGATGTAGGAAGATGCCCTTGAACCTGGAGATTTGGGACCCATGGGATGGGTACCACGCAGTATTACTTTAAAGGGTCTGCGTTTGCTCACCCAACCTCACCAAACCTGTCAGCCCTAAGAGTGTCCACCCTTATGTCTCATCCATCTGTGGGTCTAGATATGGTCAATCCAGGTTGCATCACAGCCCCTGAACGAATTTTGTAAGAATTTCTCTCTCTTTCACTGTCTTTGTTTTACGAGTTTTTAAAAGTAATTTATTTTTATAATGGGGTTTAGCTGCTTTTCATGGTTGTTTTTATGCAGCTTTACACCCACTTGACTCACTTCCAGACAGATATCAATACATAGGTTTTAAGATTCTTACTAGTCACATATATTCTTGTGCGGGGAATAGGGGGTGTTGAGTCCAGTTCACTGAGCAAGGAGTAGGTCTTGTCTATTACATATTGGGTGTATGGAACGGTATCTGAGCGAATTTGAAACCCTTGTTTTATGCATCACCCCACCTCACCATTCCCGTTAAGCAGCCATAGTGTGTTTTCTAAACGTGTGACTCTGTTCTCTTTTGTAATTCAGTTCAAGTGTAGCGGTTTTTACATTCCCTCTATAAGTGATAGCTTATGATAAGTGTCTTTTTCTGTGTGACTTATTTCACTTAGAATCGTCGTACCTAACTCCACTCTTCTTGCTTCTACAAGCCTTATGAGACATTGATTTCATGTCTGAGTGATATTCCATTGTACATAAGGACCACAACTTCTTTATCCATTTTTCTCTTTCCTGGGATATTTAAGGTGTCATGAAGTGGAGGTTCTTGTCAACAGAGCAGCCCTAAACTTTCCGGTGCCTGTGTCTTGCTGATTTTTAGTTTTTCCAATTTATACGCCCATGAGTGGACGTGCCCTATGCTCCCTAAGCTGTTTTTTTTCGATGTTTCAGGACACAACGTACACTTTTCCGAGTGGCTGTTGGCAATTTACATCCCGCCTATCAGTGTAGCAAGGCTGCCATTTCTCCATGGCCTGTCCTGCATTTCTGGTTTTGACACTTTTTGCAGCATGGCCCTTTTGACCGATGGGAAGCGAGACTTCTTTGTAGCGCTGATTTGCCTTTCCAGGTTGCTTGGTTGGTCAAAAAAGCCGTATGCGTTTTTTCCTGAATATATTCAGGAAAAAACGCATACGCCCTTTTTGGCCAAGGGCATCATTGTCGACGTTTTGCCGCTTTTCATGTGCTTTAAAGGCGATTCGTATCTACCTCCTGAAATCTGTTTCCTGCAATTCTGCCTTGCTTTCAAATCCTCTTCGTTGCCTTCCCTCAATATATCTGTGGATGAGAGTTATCATTTATAACTCTGCGGGTTTGTGAATTGCAATTTCCCTGAGCTCCATTTTTCAACTGTCTTTTTTGGGAGCTGGCCGCAAAAGCGCGGGATTGCCTCAGGCCCTATTCTGCTTCTGGGCGGCAGGCTGAGCCTGTGGTTAATTCTTCTTCCTGTTGGGAAAATAGAGTGACCTGTGCCTGTCCCAACACCTAGATCTAGTCTCTCATTGGTTGCCCCCTTCCCTTTCATCCTCAGGACAAATTGCAACCTGTACGGAACAGGAGGTTAAAGGTGCTGATTAGCCGAGTAGGGAGATTACTAGTAAAGAAGCTGGAATGGCGAACCCGAGCACAAGGAGATGAGAAATGAGGTGCATTTTAGAAACCTTTTCCGATCACACGGTGTACCATCTTCTGGGTTTCTCATGCAAGTTTTCGATGTAGGAAGATGCCCTTGAACCTGGAGATTTGGGACCCATGGGATGGGTACCACGCAGTATTACTTTAAAGGGTCTGCGTTTGCTCACCCAACCTCACCAAACCTGTCAGCCCTAAGAGTGTCCACCCTTATGTCTCATCCAGCTGTGGGTCTAGATATGGTCAATCCAGGTTGCATCACAGCCCCTGAACGAATTTTGTAAGAATTTCTCTCTCTTTCACTGTCTTTGTTTTACGGGTTTTTAAAAGTAATTTATTTTTATAATGGGGTTTAGCTGCTTTTCACAGCTCTGTTTATGGAGCTTTACACCCACTTGACTTACTTCCAGAGAGATATCAATACATAGGTTTTAAGATTCTTAGTAGTCAGATATATTCTTGTGCGGTGAATAGGGGGTGTTGAGTCCAGTTCACTGAGCAAGGAGTAGGTCTTGTCTATTACATATTGGGTGTATGGAACGGTATCTGAGCTAATTTGAAACCCTTGTTTTACGCATCACCCCACCTCAACTTTCCCGTTAAGCAGCCATAGTGTGTTTTCTAAACGTGTGACTCTGTTCTCTTTTGTAATTCAGTTCAAGTGTAGCGGTTTTTACATTCCGTCTATAAGTGATAGCTTATGATAAGTGTCTTTTTCTGTGTGACTTATTTCACTTAGAATCGTCATACCTAAATCCACTCATCTTGCTTCTACTAGCCTTATGACATTGATTTCATGTCTGAGTGATATTCCATTGTACTTAAGGACAACAACTATTTTATCCATTTTTCTCTTTCCTGGGATATTTAAGGTGTCATGAAGTGGAGGTTCTTGTCAACAGAGCAGCCCTAAACTTTGGGGTGCCTGTGTCTTGCTGATTTTTAGTTTTCCCAATTTATACGCCTATGAGTGGACGTGCCCTATGCTCCCTAAGCTGTTTTTTTTCGATGTTTCAGGACACAACGTACACTTCTCCAGAGTGGCTGTTGGCAATTTACATCCCGCCCATCAGTGTAGCAAGGCTGCCATTTCTCTATGGCCTGTCCTGCATTTCTGGTTTTGACACTTTTTGCAGCATGGCCCTTTTGACCGATGGGAAGCGAGACTTCTATGTAGCGCTGATTTGCCTTTCCAGGTTGCTTGGTTGGCCAAAAAGTGCGTATGCGTTTTTTCCTGAATATATTCAGGAAAAAACGCATAAGCCCTTTTTGGCCAAGGGCATCATTGTCGACGTTTTGCCGCTTTTCATGTGCTTTAAAGGCGATTCGAATCTACCTCCTGAAATCTGTTTCCTGCAATTCTTCCTTGCTTTCAAATCCTCTTCGTTGCCTTCCCTCAATATATTTGTGGACGATAGTTATCATTTATAACTCTGCAGGTTTGGAATTGCAGTTTCCCTGAGCTCCATTTTTCAACTGTCTTTTTTGGGAGCTGACGGCAAAAGCACGGGATTGCCTCAGGCCCTATTCAGGTTCCGGGCGGCAGGCTGAGCCTGTGGTTAATTCTTCTTCCTGGTGGGAAAATAGAGTGACCTCTGCCTGTCCCAACACCTAGATCTAGTCTTTCATTGGTTGCCCCTCTTCCCGTTCATCCTCAGGACAAATTGCAACCTGTAGGGAACAGGAGGTTAAAGGTGCTGATTCTCCCAGTAGGGAGAGTGCTAGTAAAGTAGCTGGAAAGGCGAACCCGAGCACAAGGAGATGAGAAATGAGGTGCGTTTTAGAACCCTTTGAAAATCACACGGTGTACCATCTTCTGGGTTTCTCATGCATGTTTTCGATGTAGGAAGATGCCCTTGAACCTGGAGATTTGGGACCCATGGGATGGGTACCACGCAGTATTACTTTAAAGGGTCTGCGTTTGCTCACCCAACCTCACCCAACCTCTCAGCCCCAAGAGTGTCCACCCTTATGTCTCATCCAGCTGTGGGTCTAGATATGGTCAATCCAGGTTGCATCACAGCCTCTGAACGAATTTTGTAAGAATTTCTCTCTCTTTCACTGTCTTTGTTTTATGGGTTTTTGAAAGTAATTTATTTTTATAATGGGGTTTAGCTGCTTTTCACGGCTGTGTTTATGCGGCTTTACACACACTTGACTCACTTCCAGACAGACATCAATACATAGGTTTTAAGATTCTTACTAGTCACATATATTCTTGTGCGGTGAATAGGGGGTGTTGAGTCCAGTTCACTGAGCAAGGAGTAGGTCTTGTCTATTACATATTGGGTGTATGGAACGGTATCTGAGCGAATTTGAAACCCTTGTTTTATGCATCACCCCACCTCACCTTTCCCGTTAAGCAGCCATAGTGTGTTTTCTAAACGTGTGACTCTGTTCTGTTTTGTAATTCAGTTCAAGTGTAGCGGTTTTTACATTCCCTCTATAAGTGATAGCTTATGATAAGTGTCTTTTTCTGTGTGACTTATTTCACTTAGAATCGTTGTACCTAAATCCACTCATCTTGCTTCTACTAGCCTTATGACATTGATTTCATGTCTGAGTGATATTCCATTGTACATAAGGACCACAACTTCTTTATCCATTTTTCTCTTTCCTGGGATATTTAAGGTGTCATGAAGTGGAGGTTCTTGTCAACAGAGCAGCCCTAAACTTTTGGGTGCCTGTGTCTTGCTGATTTTTAGTTTTCCCAATTTGTACTCCCATGACTGGACGTGCCCTATGCTCCCTAAGCTGTGTTTTTTCGATGTTTGAGGACACAACATACACTTCTCCAGAGTGGCTGTTGGCAATTTACATCCCGCCCATCAGCGTAGCAAGGCTGCCATCTCTCCATGGCCTGTCCTGCATTTCTGGTTTTGACACTTTTTGCACCATGGCCCTTTTGACCGATGGGAAGCGAGACTTCTTTGTAGCGCTGATTAGCCTTTCCAGGTTTCTTGGTTGGCCAAACAGGGCGTATGCGTTTTTTCCTGAATATATTCAGGAAAAAACGCATACGCCCTGTTTGGCCAAGGGCATCATTGTCGACATTTTGCCACTTTTCATGTGCTTTAAAGGCGATTCGAATCTACCTCCTGAAACCTGTTTCCTGCAATTCTGCCTTGCTTTCAAATCCTCTTCGTTGCCTTCCCTCAATATATTTGTGGACGAGAGTTATCATTTATAACTCAGCAGGTTTGTGAATTGCAGTGCCCCTGAGCTCCATTTTTCAACTGTCTTTTTTGGGAGCTGGCCTCAAAATCACGGGATTGCCTCAGGCCCTATTCTTGTTCCGGGCGGCAGGCTGAGCCTGTGGTTAATTCTTCTTCCTGATGGGAAAATAGTGACCTGTGCCTGTCCCAACACCTAGATCTAGTCTCTCATTGGTTGCCCCTCTTCCCGTTCATCCTCAGGACAAATTGCAACCTGTAGGGAACAGGAGGTTAAAGGTGCTGATTCTCCAAGTAGGGAGATTGCTAGTAAAGTAGCTGGAAAGGCGAACCCGAGCACAAGGAAATGAGAAATGAGGTGCATTTTAGAAACCTTTCAAAATAACACGGTGTACCATCTTCTTGGTTTCTCATGCATGTTTTCGATGTAGGAAGATGCCCTTCAACCTGGAGATTTGGGACCCATGGGATGGGTACCACGCAGTATTACTTTAAAGGGTCTGCGTTTGCTCACCCAACCTCACCCAACCTCTCAGCCCCAAGAGTGTCCACCCTTATATCTCATCCAGCTGTGGGTCTAGATATGGTCAATCCAGGTTGCAACACAGTCTCTGAACGAATTTTGTAAGAATTTCTCTCTCTTTCACTGTCTTTGTTTTACGGGTTTTTAAAAGTAATTTACTTTTATAATGGGGTTTAGCTGCTTTTAATGGCTGTGTTTATGCGGCTTTACACCCACTTGACTCACTTCCAGACAGATATCAATACATAGGTTTTAAGATTCTTACTAGTCACATATATTCTTGTGCAGTGAATAGGGGGTGTTGAGTTCAGTTCACTGAGCAAGGAGTAGGTCTTGTCTATTACATATTGGGTGTATGGAACGATACCTCAGCGAATTTGAAACCCTTGTTTTATGCATCACCCCACCTCACCTTTCCCGTTAAGCAGCCATAGTGTGTTTTCTAAACGTGTGACTCTGTTCTGTTTTGTAATTCAGTTCAAGTGTAGCGGTTTTTACATTCCCTCTATAAGTGATAGCTTATGATAAGTGTCTTTTTCTGTGTGACTTATTTCACTTAGAATTGTCGTACCTAACTCCACTCATCTTGCTTCTACTAGCCTTATAACATTGATTTCATGTCTGAGTGATATTCCATTGTACATAAGGACCACAACTTCTTTATCCATTTTTCTCTTTCCTGGGATATTTAAGGTGTCATGAAGTGGAGGTTCTTGTCAACAGAGCAGCCCTAAACTTTGGGGTGCCTGTGTCTTGCTGATTTTTAGTTTTTCCAATTTATACGCCCATGAGTGGACGTGCCCTATGCTCCCTAAGCTGTTTTTTTTTCCATGTTTCAGGACACAACGTACACTTCTCCAGAGTGGCTGTTGGCAATTTACATCCCGCCCATCAGTGTAGCAAGGCTGCCATTTCTCCATGGCCTGTCCTGCATTTCTGGTTTTGACACTTTTTGCAGCATGGCCCTTTTCACCGATGGGAAGCGAGACTTCTTTGTAGCGCTGATTTGCCTTTCCAGGTTGCTTGGTTGGCCAAAAAGGGCGTATGCGTTTTTTCCTGAATATATTCAGGAAAAAACGCATACGCCCTTTTTGGCCAAGGGCATCATTGTGGACGTTTTGCCGCTTTTCATGTGCTTTAAAGGCGATTCGTATCTACCTCCTGAAATCTGTTTCCTGCAATTCTGCCTTGCTTTCAAATCCTCTTCGTTGCCTTCCCTCAATATATCTGTGGATGAGAGTTATCATTTATAACTCTGCGGGTTTGTGAATTGCAGTTTCCCTGAGCTCCATTTTTCAACTGTCTTTTTTGGGAGCTGGCCGCAAAAGCGCGCGATTGCCTCAGGCCCTATTCTGCTTCTGGGCGGCAGGCTGAGCCTGTGGTTAATTCTTCTTCCTGTTGGGAAAATAGAGTGACCTGTGCCTGTCCCAACACCTAGATCTAGTCTCTCATTGGTTGCCCCCTTCCCTTTCATCCTCAGGACAAATTGCAACCTGTACGGAACAGGAGGTTAAAGGTGCTGATTAGCCAAGTAGGGAGATTACTAGTAAAGAAGCTGGAATGGCGAACCCGAGCACAAGGAGATGAGAAATGAGGTGCATTTTAGAAACCTTTTCCGATCACACGGTGTACCATCTTCTGGGTTTCTCATGCAAGTTTTCGATGTAGGAAGATGCCCTTGAACCTGGAGATTTGGGACCCATGGGATGGGTACCACGCAGTATTACTTTAAAGGGTCTGCGTTTGCTCACCCAACCTCACCAAACCTGTCAGCCCTAAGAGTGTCCACCCTTATGTCTCATCCATCTGTGGGTCTAGATATGGTCAATCCAGGTTGCATCACAGCCCCTGAACGAATTTTGTAAGAATTTCTCTCTCTTTCACTGTCTTTGTTTTACGAGTTTTTAAAAGTAATTTATTTTTATAATGGGGTTTAGCTGCTTTTCATGGTTGTTTTTATGCAGCTTTACACCCACTTGACTCACTTCCAGGCAGATATCAATACATAGGTTTTAAGATTCTTACTAGTCACATATATTCTTGTGCGGGGAATAGGGGGTGTTGAGTCCAGTTCACTGAGCAAGGAGTAGGTCTTGTCTATTACATATTGGGTGTATGGAACGGTATCTGAGCGAATTTGAAACCCTTGTTTTATGCATCACCCCACCTCACCATTCCCGTTAAGCAGCCATAGTGTGTTTTCTAAACGTGTGACTCTGTTCTCTTTTGTAATTCAGTTCAAGTGTAGCGGTTTTTACATTCCCTCTATAAGTGATAGCTTATGATAAGTGTCTTTTTCTGTGTGACTTATTTCACTTAGAATCGTCGTACCTAACTCCACTCTTCTTGCTTCTACAAGCCTTATGATACATTGATTTCATGTCTGAGTGATATTCCATTGTACATAAGGACCACAACTTCTTTATCCATTTTTCTCTTTCCTGGGATATTTAAGGTTTCATGAAGTGGAGGTTCTTGTCAACAGAGCAGCCCTAAACTTTCCGGTGCCTGTGTCTTGCTGATTTTTAGTTTTTCCAATTTATACGCCCATGAGTGGACGTGCCCTATGCTCCCTAAGCTGTTTTTTTTCGATGTTTCAGGACACAACGTACACTTTTCCGAGTGGCTGTTGGCAATTTACATCCCGCCTATCAGTGTAGCAAGGCTGCCATTTCTCCATGGCCTGTCCTGCATTTCTGGTTTTGACACTTTTTGCAGCATGGCCCTTTTGACCGATGGGAAGCGAGACTTCTTTGTAGCGCTGATTTGCCTTTCCAGGTTGCTTGGTTGGCCAAAAAAGCCATATGCGTTTTTTCCTGAATATATTCAGGAAAAAACGCATACGCCCTTTTTGGCCAAGGGCATCATTGTCGACGTTTTGCCGCTTTTCATGTGCTTTAAAGGCGATTCGTATCTACCTCCTGAAATCTGTTTCCTGCAATTCTGCCTTGCTTTCAAATCCTCTTCGTTGCCTTCCCTCAATATATCTGTGGATGAGAGTTATCATTTATAACTCTGCGGGTTTGTGAATTGCAATTTCCCTGAGCTCCATTTTTCAACTGTCTTTTTTGGGAGCTGGCCGCAAAAGCGCGGGATTGCCTCAGGCCCTATTCTGCTTCTGGGCGGCAGGCTGAGCCTGTGGTTAATTCTTCTTCCTGTTGGGAAAATAGAGTGACCTGTGCCTGTCCCAACACCTAGATCTAGTCTCTCATTGGTTGCCCCCTTCCCTTTCATCCTCAGGACAAATTGCAACCTGTACGGAACAGGAGGTTAAAGGTGCTGATTAGCCGAGTAGGGAGATTACTAGTAAAGAAGCTGGAATGGCGAACCCGAGCACAAGGAGATGAGAAATGAGGTGCATTTTAGAAACCTTTTCCGATCACACGGTGTACCATCTTCTGGGTTTCTCATGCAAGTTTTCGATGTAGGAAGATGCCCTTGAACCTGGAGATTTGGGACCCATGGGATGGGTACCACGCAGTATTACTTTAAAGGGTCTGTGTTTGCTCACCCAACCTCACCAAACCTGTCAGCCCTAAGAGTGTCCACCCTTATGTCTCATCCAGCTGTGGGTCTAGATATGGTCAATCCAGGTTGCATCACAGCCCCTGAACGAATTTTGTAAGAATTTCTCTCTCTTTCACTGTCTTTGTTTTACGGGTTTTTAAAAGTAATTTATTTTTATAATGGGGTTTAGCTGCTTTTCACAGCTCTGTTTATGGAGCTTTACACCCACTTGACTTACTTCCAGAGAGATATCAATACATAGGTTTTAAGATTCTTAGTAGTCAGATATATTCTTGTGCGGTGAATAGGGGGTGTTGAGTCCAGTTCACTGAGCAAGGAGTAGGTCTTGTCTATTACATATTGGGTGTATGGAACGGTATCTGAGCTAATTTGAAACCCTTGTTTTACGCATCACCCCACCTCAACTTTCCCGTTAAGCAGCCATAGTGTGTTTTCTAAACGTGTGACTCTGTTCTCTTTTGTAATTCAGTTCAAGTGTAGCGGTTTTTACATTCCGTCTATAAGTGATAGCTTATGATAAGTGTCTTTTTCTGTGTGACTTATTTCACTTAGAATCGTCATACCTAAATCCACTCATCTTGCTTCTACTAGCCTTATGACATTGATTTCATGTCTGAGTGATATTCCATTGTACTTAAGGACAACAACTATTTTATCCATTTTTCTCTTTCCTGGGATATTTAAGGTGTCATGAAGTGGAGGTTCTTGTCAACAGAGCAGCCCTAAACTTTGGGGTGCCTGTGTCTTGCTGATTTTTAGTTTTCCCAATTTATACGCCTATGAGTGGACGTGCCCTATGCTCCCTAAGCTGTTTTTTTTCGATGTTTCAGGACACAACGTACACTTCTCCAGAGTGGCTGTTGGCAATTTACATCCCGCCCATCAGTGTAGCAAGGCTGCCATTTCTCTATGGCCTGTCCTGCATTTCTGGTTTTGACACTTTTTGCAGCATGGCCCTTTTGACCGATGGGAAGCGAGACTTCTATGTAGCGCTGATTTGCCTTTCCAGGTTGCTTGGTTGGCCAAAAAGTGCGTATGCGTTTTTTCCTGAATATATTCAGGAAAAAACGCATAAGCCCTTTTTGGCCAAGGGCATCATTGTCGACGTTTTGCCGCTTTTCATGTGCTTTAAAGGCGATTCGAATCTACCTCCTGAAATCTGTTTCCTGCAATTCTTCCTTGCTTTCAAATCCTCTTCGTTGCCTTCCCTCAATATATTTGTGGACGATAGTTATCATTTATAACTCTGCAGGTTTGGAATTGCAGTTTCCCTGAGCTCCATTTTTCAACTGTCTTTTTTGGGAGCTGACGGCAAAAGCACGGGATTGCCTCAGGCCCTATTCAGGTTCCGGGCGGCAGGCTGAGCCTGTGGTTAATTCTTCTTCCTGGTGGGAAAATAGAGTGACCTCTGCCTGTCCCAACACCTAGATCTAGTCTCTCATTGGTTGCCCCTCTTCCCGTTCATCCTCAGGACAAATTGCAACCTGTAGGGAACAGGAGGTAAAGGTGCTGATTCTCCCAGTAGGGAGAGTGCTAGTAAAGTAGCTGGAAAGGCGAACCCGAGCACAAGGAGATGAGAAATTAGGTGCGTTTTAGAACCCTTTGAAAATCACACGGTGTACCATCTTCTGGGTTTCTCATGCATGTTTTCGATGTAGGAAGATGCCCTTGAACCTGGAGATTTGGGACCCATGGGATGGGTACCACGCAGTATTACTTTAAAGGGTCTGCGTTTGCTCACCCAACCTCACCCAACCTCTCAGCCCCAAGAGTGTCCACCCTTATGTCTCATCCAGCTGTGGGTCTAGATATGGTCAATCCAGGTTGCATCACAGCCTCTGAACGAATTTTGTAAGAATTTCTCTCTCTTTCACTGTCTTTGTTTTATGGGTTTTTGAAAGTAATTTATTTTTATAATGGGGTTTAGCTGCTTTTCACGGCTGTGTTTATGCGGCTTTACACACACTTGACTCACTTCCAGACAGACATCAATACATAGGTTTTAAGATTCTTACTAGTCACATATATTCTTGTGCGGTGAATAGGGGGTGTTGAGTCCAGTTCACTGAGCAAGGAGTAGGTCTTGTCTATTACATATTGGGTGTATGGAACGGTATCTGAGCGAATTTGAAACCCTTGTTTTATGCATCACCCCACCTCACCTTTCCCGTTAAGCAGCCATAGTGTGTTTTCTAAACGTGTGACTCTGTTCTGTTTTGTAATTCAGTTCAAGTGTAGCGGTTTTTACATTCCCTCTATAAGTGATAGCTTATGATAAGTGTCTTTTTCTGTGTGACTTATTTCACTTAGAATCGTCGTACCTAACTCCACTCATCTTGCTTCTACTAGCCTTATGACATTGATTTCATGTCTGAGTGATATTCCATTGTACATAAGGACCACAACTTCTTTATCCATTTTTCTCTTTCCTGGATATTTAAGGTGTCATGAAGTGGAGGTTCTTGTCAACAGAGCAGCCCTAAACTTTCCGGTGCCTGTGTCTTGCTGATTTTTAGTTTTTCCAATTTATACGCCCATGAGTGGACGTGCCCTATGCTCCCTAAGCTGTGTTTTTTCGATGTTTGAGGACACAACATACACTTCTCCAGAGTGGCTGTGGCAATTTACATCCCGCCCATCAGCGTAGCAAGGCTGCCATTTCTCCATGGCCTGTCCTGCATTTCTGGTTTTGACACTTTTTGCAGCATGGCCCTTTTCACCGATGGGAAGCGAGACTTCTTTGTAGCGCTGATTTGCCTTTACAGGTTGCTTGGTTGGCCAAAAAGGGCGTATCCGTTTTTTCCTGAATATATTCAGGAAAAAACGCATATGCCCTTTTTGGCCAAGGGCATCATTGTCGACGTTTTGCCACTTTTCATGTGTTTTAAAGGCGATTCGAATCTACCTCCTGAAACCTGTTTCCTGCAATTCTGCCTTGCTTTCAAATCCTCTTCGTTGCCTTCCCTCAATATATTTGTGGACGAGAGTTATCATTTATAACTCAGCAGGTTTGTGAATTGCAGTGCCCCTGAGCTCCATTTTTCAACTGTCTTTTTGGGAGCTGGCCTCAAAATCACGGGATTGCCTCAGGCCCTATTCTTGTTCCGGGCGGCAGGCTGAGCCTGTGGTTAATTCTTCTTCCTGATGGGAAAATAGTGACCTGTGCCTGTCCCAACACCTAGATCTAGTCTCTCATTGGTTGCCCCTCTTCCCGTTCATCCTCAGGACAAATTGCAACCTGTAGGGAACAGGAGGTTAAAGGTGCTGATTCTCCAAGTAGGGAGATTGCTAGTAAAGTAGCTGGAAAGGCGAACCCGAGCACAAGGAAATGAGAAATGAGGTGCATTTTAGAAACCTTTCAAATAACACGGTGTACCATCTTCTTGGTTTCTCATGCATGTTTTCGATGTAGGAAGATGCCCTTCAACCTGGAGATTTGGGACCCATGGGATGGGTACCACGCAGTATTACTTTAAGGGTCTGCGTTTGCTCACCCAACCTCACCCAACCTCTCAGCCCCAAGAGTATCCACCCTTATATCTCATCCAGCTGTGGGTCTAGATATGGTCAATCCAGGTTGCAACACAGCCTCTGAACGAATTTTGTAAGAATTTCTCTCTCTTTCACTGTCTTTGTTTTACGGGTTTTTAAAAGTAATTTATTTTTATAATGGGGTTTAGCTGCTTTTCATGGCTGTGTTTATGCGGCTTTACACCGACTTGACTCACTTCCAGACAGATATCAATACATAGGTTTAAGATTCTTACTAGTCACATATATTCTTGTGCAGTGAATAGGGGGTGTTGAGTTCAGTTCACTGAGCAAGGAGTAGGTCTTGTCTATTACATATTGGGTGTATGGAACGATACCTCAGCGAATTTGAAACCCTTGTTTTATGCATCACCCCACCTCACCTTTCCCGTTAAGCAGCCATAGTGTGTTTTCTAAACGTGTGACTCTGTTCGTTTTGTAATTCAGTTCAAGTGTAGCGGTTTTTACATTCCCTCTATAAGTGATAGCTTATGATAAGTGTCTTTTTCTGTGTGACTTATTTCACTTAGAATTGTCGTACCTAACTCCACTCATCTTGCTTCTACTAGCCTTATAACATTGATTTCATGTCTGAGTGATATTCCATTGTACATAAGGACCACAACTTCTTTATCCATTTTTCTCTTTCCTGGGATATTTAAGGTGTCATGAAGTGGAGGTTCTTGTCAACAGAGCAGCCCTAAACTTTCCGGTGCCTGTGTCTTGCTGATTTTTAGTTTTTCCAATTTATACGCCCATGAGTGGACGTGCCCTATGCTCCCTAAGCTGTTTTTTTTTCCATGTTTCAGGACACAACGTACACTTCTCCAGAGTGGCTGTTGGCAATTTACATCCCGCCCATCAGTGTAGCAAGGCTGCCTTTCTCCATGGCCTGTCCTGCATTTCTGGTTTTGACACTTTTTGCAGCATGGCCCTTTTCACCGATGGAAGCGAGACTTCTTGTAGCGCTGATTTGCCTTTCCAGGTTGCTTGGTTGGCCAAAAAGGGCGTATGCGTTTTTTCCTGAATATATTCAGGAAAAAACGCATACGCCCCTTTTTGGCCAAGGGCATCATTGTGGACGTTTTGCCGCTTTTCATGTGCTTTAAAGGCGATTCGTATCTACCTCCTGAAATCTGTTTCCTGCAATTCTGCCTTGCTTTCAAATCCTCTTCGTTGCCTTCCCTCAATATATCTGTGGATGAGAGTTATCATTTATAACTCTGCGGGTTTGTGAATTGCAGTTTCCCTGAGCTCCATTTTTCAACTGTCTTTTTTGGGAGCTGGCCGCAAAAGCGCGCGATTGCTCAGGCCCTATTCCTGCTTCTGGGCGCAGGCTGAGCCTGTGGTTAATTCTTCTTCCTGTTGGGAAAATAGAGTGACCTGTGCCTGTCCCAACACCTAGATCTAGTCTCTCATTGGTTGCCCCCTTCCCTTTCATCCTCAGGACAAATTGCAACCTGTACGGAACAGGAGGTTAAAGGTGCTGATTAGCAAGTAGGGAGATTACTAGTAAAGAAGCTGGAATGGCGAACCCGAGCACAAGGAGATGAGAAATGAGGTGCATTTTAGAAACCTTTTCCGATCACACGGTGTACCATCTTCTGGGTTTCTCATGCAAGTTTTCGATGTAGGAAGATGCCCTTGAACCTGGAGATTTGGGACCCATGGGATGGGTACCACGCAGTATTACTTTAAAGGGTCTGCGTTTGCTCACCCAACCTCACCAAACCTGTCAGCCCTAAGAGTGTCCACCCTTATGTCTCATCCATCTGTGGGTCTAGATATGGTCAATCCAGGTTGCATCACAGCCCCTGAACGAATTTTGTAAGAATTTCTCTCTCTTTCACTGTCTTTGTTTTACGAGTTTTTAAAAGTAATTTATTTTTATAATGGGGTTTAGCTGCTTTTCATGGTTGTTTTTATGCAGCTTTACACCCACTTGACTCACTTCCAGGCAGATATCAATACATAGGTTTTAAGATTCTTACTAGTCACATATATTCTTGTGCGGGGAATAGGGGGTGTTGAGTCCAGTTCACTGAGCAAGGAGTAGGTCTTGTCTATTACATATTGGGTGTATGGAACGGTATCTGAGCGAATTTGAAACCCTTGTTTTATGCATCACCCCACCTCACCATTCCCGTTAAGCAGCCATAGTGTGTTTTCTAAACGTGTGACTCTGTTCTCTTTTGTAATTCAGTTCAAGTGTAGCGGTTTTTACATTCCCTCTATAAGTGATAGCTTATGATAAGTGTCTTTTTCTGTGTGACTTATTTCACTTAGAATCGTCGTACCTAACTCCACTCTTCTTGCTTCTACAAGCCTTATGATACATTGATTTCATGTCTGAGTGATATTCCATTGTACATAAGGACCACAACTTCTTTATCCATTTTTCTCTTTCCTGGGATATTTAAGGTTTCATGAAGTGGAGGTTCTTGTCAACAGAGCAGCCCTAAACTTTCCGGTGCCTGTGTCTTGCTGATTTTTAGTTTTTCCAATTTATACGCA